>NW_026249559.1:20000-25022 GCF_019703515.2 Myxocyprinus asiaticus
TTAGGGTTAGGGTTAGGGTTAGGGTTAGGGTTAGGGTTAGGGTTAGGGTTAGGGTTAGGGTTAGGGTTAGGGTTAGGGTTAGGGTTAGGGTTAGGGTTAGGGTTAGGGTTAGGGTTAGGGTTAGGGTTAGGGTTAGGGTTAGGGTTAGGGTTAGGGTTAGGGTTAGGGTTAGGGTTAGGGTTAGGGTTAGGGTTAGGGTTAGGGTTAGGGTTAGGGTTAGGGTTAGGGTTAGGGTTAGGGTTAGGGTTAGGGTTAGGGTTAGGGTTAGGGTTAGGGTTAGGGTTAGGGTTAGGGTTAGGGTTAGGGTTAGGGTTAGGGTTAGGGTTAGGGTTAGGGTTAGGGTTAGGGTTAGGGTTAGGGTTAGGGTTAGGGTTAGGGTTAGGGTTAGGGTTAGGGTTAGGGTTAGGGTTAGGGTTAGGGTTAGGGTTAGGGTTAGGGTTAGGGTTAGGGTTAGGGTTAGGGTTAGGGTTAGGGTTAGGGTTAGGGTTAGGGTTAGGGTTAGGGTTAGGGTTAGGGTTAGGGTTAGGGTTAGGGTTAGGGTTAGGGTTAGGGTTAGGGTTAGGGTTAGGGTTAGGGTTAGGGTTAGGGTTAGGGTTAGGGTTAGGGTTAGGGTTAGGGTTAGGGTTAGGGTTAGGGTTAGGGTTAGGGTTAGGGTTAGGGTTAGGGTTAGGGTTAGGGTTAGGGTTAGGGTTAGGGTTAGGGTTAGGGTTAGGGTTAGGGTTAGGGTTAGGGTTAGGGTTAGGGTTAGGGTTAGGGTTAGGGTTAGGGTTAGGGTTAGGGTTAGGGTTAGGGTTAGGGTTAGGGTTAGGGTTAGGGTTAGGGTTAGGGTTAGGGTTAGGGTTAGGGTTAGGGTTAGGGTTAGGGTTAGGGTTAGGGTTAGGGTTAGGGTTAGGGTTAGGGTTAGGGTTAGGGTTAGGGTTAGGGTTAGGGTTAGGGTTAGGGTTAGGGTTAGGGTTAGGGTTAGGGTTAGGGTTAGGGTTAGGGTTAGGGTTAGGGTTAGGGTTAGGGTTAGGGTTAGGGTTAGGGTTAGGGTTAGGGTTAGGGTTAGGGTTAGGGTTAGGGTTAGGGTTAGGGTTAGGGTTAGGGTTAGGGTTAGGGTTAGGGTTAGGGTTAGGGTTAGGGTTAGGGTTAGGGTTAGGGTTAGGGTTAGGGTTAGGGTTAGGGTTAGGGTTAGGGTTAGGGTTAGGGTTAGGGTTAGGGTTAGGGTTAGGGTTAGGGTTAGGGTTAGGGTTAGGGTTAGGGTTAGGGTTAGGGTTAGGTTAGGGTTAGGGTTAGGGTTAGGGTTAGGGTTAGGGTTAGGGTTAGGGTTAGGGTTAGGGTTAGGGTTAGGGTTAGGGTTAGGGTTAGGGTTAGGGTTAGGGTTAGGGTTAGGGTTAGGGTTAGGGTTAGGGTTAGGGTTAGGGTTAGGGTTAGGGTTAGGGTTAGGGTTAGGGTTAGGGTTAGGGTTAGGGTTAGGGTTAGGGTTAGGGTTAGGGTTAGGGTTAGGGTTAGGGTTAGGGTTAGGGTTAGGGTTAGGGTTAGGGTTAGGGTTAGGGTTAGGGTTAGGGTTAGGGTTAGGGTTAGGGTTAGGGTTAGGGTTAGGGTTAGGGTTAGGGTTAGGGTTAGGGTTAGGGTTAGGGTTAGGGTTAGGGTTAGGGTTAGGGTTAGGGTTAGGGTTAGGGTTAGGGTTAGGGTTAGGTTAGGTTAGGGTTAGGGTTAGGGTTAGGGTTAGGGTTAGGGTTAGGGTTAGGGTTAGGGTTAGGGTTAGGGTTAGGGTTAGGGTTAGGGTTAGGGTTAGGGTTAGGGTTAGGGTTAGGGTTAGGGTTAGGGTTAGGGTTAGGGTTAGGGTTAGGGTTAGGGTTAGGGTTAGGGTTAGGGTTAGGGTTAGGGTTAGGGTTAGGGTTAGGGTTAGGGTTAGGGTTAGGGTTAGGGTTAGGGTTAGGGTTAGGGTTAGGGTTAGGGTTAGGGTTAGGGTTAGGGTTAGGGTTAGGGTTAGGGTTAGGGTTAGGGTTAGGGTTAGGGTTAGGGTTAGGGTTAGGGTTAGGGTTAGGGTTAGGGTTAGGGTTAGGGTTAGGGTTAGGGTTAGGGTTAGGGTTAGGGTTAGGGTTAGGGTTAGGGTTAGGGTTAGGGTTAGGGTTAGGGTTAGGGTTAGGGTTAGGGTTAGGGTTAGGGTTAGGGTTAGGGTTAGGGTTAGGGTTAGGGTTAGGGTTAGGGTTAGGGTTAGGGTTAGGGTTAGGGTTAGGGTTAGGGTTAGGGTTAGGGTTAGGGTTAGGGTTAGGTTAGGGTTAGGGTTAGGGTTAGGGTTAGGGTTAGGGTTAGGGTTAGGGTTAGGGTTAGGGTTAGGGTTAGGGTTAGGGTTAGGGTTAGGGTTAGGGTTAGGTTAGGTTAGGGTTAGGGTTAGGGTTAGGGTTAGGGTTAGGGTTAGGGTTAGGGTTAGGGTTAGGGTTAGGGTTAGGGTTAGGGTTAGGGTTAGGGTTAGGGTTAGGGTTAGGGTTAGGGTTAGGGTTAGGGTTAGGGTTAGGGTTAGGGTTAGGGTTAGGGTTAGGGTTAGGGTTAGGGTTAGGGTTAGGGTTAGGGTTAGGGTTAGGGTTAGGGTTAGGGTTAGGGTTAGGGTTAGGGTTAGGGTTAGGGTTAGGGTTAGGGTTAGGGTTAGGGTTAGGGTTAGGGTTAGGGTTAGGGTTAGGGTTAGGGTTAGGGTTAGGGTTAGGGTTAGGGTTAGGGTTAGGGTTAGGGTTAGGGTTAGGGTTAGGGTTAGGGTTAGGGTTAGGGTTAGGGTTAGGGTTAGGGTTAGGGTTAGGGTTAGGGTTAGGGTTAGGGTTAGGGTTAGGGTTAGGGTTAGGGTTAGGGTTAGGGTTAGGGTTAGGGTTAGGGTTAGGGTTAGGGTTAGGGTTAGGGTTAGGGTTAGGGTTAGGGTTAGGGTTAGGGTTAGGGTTAGGGTTAGGGTTAGGGTTAGGGTTAGGGTTAGGGTTAGGGTTAGGGTTAGGGTTAGGGTTAGGGTTAGGGTTAGGGTTAGGGTTAGGGTTAGGGTTAGGGTTAGGGTTAGGGTTAGGGTTAGGGTTAGGGTTAGGGTTAGGGTTAGGGTTAGGGTTAGGGTTAGGGTTAGGGTTAGGGTTAGGGTTAGGGTTAGGGTTAGGGTTAGGGTTAGGGTTAGGGTTAGGGTTAGGGTTAGGGTTAGGGTTAGGGTTAGGGTTAGGGTTAGGGTTAGGGTTAGGGTTAGGGTTAGGGTTAGGGTTAGGGTTAGGGTTAGGGTTAGGGTTAGGGTTAGGGTTAGGGTTAGGGTTAGGGTTAGGGTTAGGGTTAGGGTTAGGGTTAGGGTTAGGGTTAGGGTTAGGGTTAGGGTTAGGGTTAGGGTTAGGGTTAGGGTTAGGGTTAGGGTTAGGGTTAGGGTTAGGGTTAGGGTTAGGGTTAGGGTTAGGGTTAGGGTTAGGGTTAGGGTTAGGGTTAGGGTTAGGGTTAGGGTTAGGGTTAGGGTTAGGGTTAGGGTTAGGGTTAGGGTTAGGGTTAGGGTTAGGGTTAGGGTTAGGGTTAGGGTTAGGGTTAGGGTTAGGGTTAGGGTTAGGGTTAGGGTTAGGGTTAGGGTTAGGGTTAGGGTTAGGGTTAGGGTTAGGGTTAGGGTTAGGGTTAGGGTTAGGGTTAGGGTTAGGGTTAGGGTTAGGGTTAGGGTTAGGGTTAGGGTTAGGGTTAGGGTTAGGGTTAGGGGTTAGGGTTAGGGTTAGGGTTAGGGTTAGGGTTAGGGTTAGGGTTAGGGTTAGGGTTAGGGTTAGGGTTAGGGTTAGGGTTAGGGTTAGGGTTAGGGTTAGGGTTAGGGTTAGGGTTAGGGTTAGGGTTAGGGTTAGGGTTAGGGTTAGGGTTAGGGTTAGGGTTAGGGTTAGGGTTAGGGTTAGGGTTAGGGTTAGGGTTAGGGTTAGGGTTAGGGTTAGGGTTAGGGTTAGGGTTAGGGTTAGGGTTAGGGTTAGGGTTAGGGTTAGGGTTAGGGTTAGGGTTAGGGTTAGGGTTAGGGTTAGGGTTAGGGTTAGGGTTAGGGTTAGGGTTAGGGTTAGGGTTAGGGTTAGGGTTAGGGTTAGGGTTAGGGTTAGGGTTAGGGTTAGGGTTAGGGTTAGGGTTAGGGTTAGGGTTAGGGTTAGGGTTAGGGTTAGGGTTAGGGTTAGGGTTAGGGTTAGGGTTAGGGTTAGGGTTAGGGTTAGGGTTAGGGTTAGGGTTAGGGTTAGGGTTAGGGTTAGGGTTAGGGTTAGGGTTAGGGTTAGGGTTAGGGTTAGGGTTAGGGTTAGGGTTAGGGTTAGGGTTAGGGTTAGGGTTAGGGTTAGGGGTTAGGGTTAGGGTTAGGGTTAGGGTTAGGGTTAGGGTTAGGGTTAGGGTTAGGGTTAGGGTTAGGGTTAGGGTTAGGGTTAGGGTTAGGGTTAGGGTTAGGGTTAGGGTTAGGGTTAGGGTTAGGGTTAGGGTTAGGGTTAGGGTTAGGGTTAGGGTTAGGGTTAGGGTTAGGGTTAGGGTTAGGGTTAGGGTTAGGGTTAGGGTTAGGGTTAGGGTTAGGGTTAGGGTTAGGGTTAGGGTTAGGGTTAGGGTTAGGGTTAGGGTTAGGGTTAGGGTTAGGGTTAGGGTTAGGGTTAGGGTTAGGGTTAGGGTTAGGGTTAGGGTTAGGGTTAGGGTTAGGGTTAGGGTTAGGGTTAGGGTTAGGGTTAGGGTTAGGGTTAGGGTTAGGGTTAGGGTTAGGGTTAGGGTTAGGGTTAGGGTTAGGGTTAGGGTTAGGGTTAGGGTTAGGGTTAGGGTTAGGGTTAGGGTTAGGGTTAGGGTTAGGGTTAGGGTTAGGGTTAGGGTTAGGGTTAGGGTTAGGGTTAGGGTTAGGGTTAGGGTTAGGGTTAGGGTTAGGGTTAGGGTTAGGGTTAGGGTTAGGGTTAGGGTTAGGGTTAGGGTTAGGGTTAGGGTTAGGGTTAGGGTTAGGGTTAGGGTTAGGGTTAGGGTTAGGGTTAGGGTTAGGGTTAGGGTTAGGGTTAGGGTTAGGGTTAGGGTTAGGGTTAGGGTTAGGGTTAGGGTTAGGGTTAGGGTTAG
>NW_026249560.1:0-25000 GCF_019703515.2 Myxocyprinus asiaticus
CTGTTGTTGTTGGCAAAGAAGATGTTTGTGCTGTTGTTGTTGTGGACTCAGAAGTTGTTGGTGGTGTTGCTGTTGTTGTTGGCACAGTAGATGTTGGTCCCGCTGTTGTTGTTGGCACAGTTGATGTTGGTGCTGTTGTTGTTTTTGGCAAAGAAGATGTTTGTGCTGTTGTTGTTGTGGACTCAGAAGGTGTTGGTGGTGCAGTTGTTGTTGTTGGCACTGTAGATGATGGTGCTGTTGTTGTTGGCACAGTTGATGTTGGTGCTGTTGTTGTTGTTGGCAAAGAAGATGTTTGTGCTGTTGTTGTTGTGGACTCAGAAGTTGTTGGTGGTGTTGCTGTTGTTGTTGGCACAGTAGATGTTGGTCCCGCTGTTGTTGTTGGCACAGTAGATGATGGTGCTGTTGTTGTTGGCTGAGTAGATGCTGGTTTTGTGGTTGTTAACTCAGTGGATATTTGTGCTGTTGTTGTTGATGTCCGAGTAGAGGTTGGTACAGCTGTTGTTGTTGACACAGTAGATGTTGGTGCTGTTTTTGTTGGCACAGTTGATGTTGGTACTGTTGTTGTTGTTGGCAAAGAAGATGTTTGTGCTGTTGTTGTTGTGGACTCAGAAGTTGTTGGTGGTGTTGCTGTTGTTGTTGGCACAGTAGATGTTGGTCCCGCTGTTGTTGTTTGCACAGTAGATGGTGGTGCTGTTGTTGTTGGCTGAATAGATGTTGGTTTTGTGGTTGTTATCTCAGTGGATGTTTGTGCTGCTGTTGTTGATGTCAGAGTAGATGTTTGTGCAGCTATTGTTGTTGGAACAGTTGATGTTGGTTCAGCTGTTTTTGTTGGCACAGTAGATGTTTGCTCTGCTGTTGTTGTTGGCAGAGTAGATGTTGGTGCAGCTGTTGTTGTCGGCACATTAGATGTTGGTGCTGTTGTTGTTGGCACAGTTGATGTTGGTGCTGTTGTTGTTGTTGGCAAAGAAGATGTTTGTGCTGTTGTTGTTGTGGACTCAGAAGGTGTTGGTGGTGTTGCTGTTGTTGTTGGCACAGTAGATGTTGGTCCTGCTGTTGTTGTTGGCACAGTAGAGGTTGTTGCTGTTGTTGTTGGCACATTAAATGTTGTTGTTGTTGTTGTTGGCAAAGAAGATGTTTGTGCTGTTGTTGTTGTGGACTCAGAAGATGTTGGTGGTGCAGTTGTTGTTGTTGGCACTGTAGATGATGGTGCTGTTGTTGTTGGCTGAATAGATGTTGGTTTTGTGTTTGTTACCTCAGTGGATGTTTTTGCTGCTGTTGTAAATGTCAGAGTAGATGTTTGTGCAGCTATTGTTGTTGGAACAGTTGATGTTGGTTCAGCTGTTTTTGTTCGCACAGTATATGTTTGCTCTGCTGTTGTTGTTGGCAGAGTAGATGTTGGTGCAGCTGTTGTTGTCGGCACATTAGATGTTGGTGCTGTTGTTGTTGGCACAGTTGATGTTGGTGCTGTTGTTGTTGTTGGCAAAGAAGATGTTTGTGCTGTTGTTGTTGTGGACTCAGAAGGTGTTGGTGGTGTTGCTGTTGTTGGCACAGTAGATGTTGGTCCTGCTGTTGTTGTTGGCACAGTAGAGGTTGTTGCTGTTGTTGTTGGCACATTAAATGTTGTTGTTGTTGTTGTTGGCAAAGAAGATGTTTGTGCTGTTGTTGTTGTGGACTCAGAAGATGTTGGTGGTGCAGTTGTTGTTGTTGGCACTGTAGATGATGGTGCTGTTGTTGTTGGCACAGTTGATGTTGGTGCTGTTGTTGTTGTTGGCAAAGAAGATGTTTGTGCTGTTGTTGTTGTGGACTCAGAAGATGTTGGTGGTGCAGTTGTTGTTGTTGGCACTGTAGATGATGGTGCAGTTGTTGTTGGCTGAATAGATGTTGGTTTTGTGGTTGTTACCTCAGTGGATGTTTGTGCTGCTGTTGTAAATGTCAGAGTAGATGTTTGTGCAGCTATTGTTGTTGGAACAGTAGATGTTGGTTCTGCTGTTTTTGGTGGCACAGTAGATGTTTGCTCTGCTGTTGTTGTTGGAAGAGTAGATGTTGGTGCAGCTGTTGTTGTCGGCACATTAGATGTTGGTGCTTTTGTTGTTGGCACAGTTGATGTTGGTGCTGTTGTTGTTGTTGGCAAAGAAGATGTTTGTGCTGTTGTTGTTGTGGACTCAGAAGGTGTTGGTGGTGTTGCTGTTGTTGTTGGCACAGTAGATGTTGGTCCTGCTGTTGTTGTTGGCACAGTAGAGGTTGTTGCTGTTGTTGTTGGCACATTAGATGTTGTTGTTGTTGTTGTTGTTGGCAAAGAAGATGTTTGTGCTGTTGTTGTTGTGGACTCAGAAGATGTTGGTGGTGCTGTTGTTGTTGTTGGCACTGTAGATGATGGTGCAGTTGTTGTTGGCTGAATAGATGTTGGTTTTGTGGTTGTTACCTCAGTGGATGTTTGTGCTGCTGTTGTAAATGTCAGAGTAGATGTTTGTGCAGCTATTGTTGTTGGAACAGTTGATGTTGGTTCAGCTGTTTTTGTTGGCACAGTAGATGTTTGCTCTGCTGTTGTTGTTGGCAGAGTAGATGTTGGTGCAGCTGTTGTTGTTGGCACATTAGATGTTGGTGCTGTTGTTGTTGGCACAGTTGATGTTGGTGCTGTTGTTGTTGTTCGCAAAGAAGATGTTTGTGCTGTTGTTGTTGTGGACTCAGAAGGTGTTGGTGGTGTTGCTGTTGTTGTTGGCACTGTAGATGTTGGTCCTGCTGTTGTTGTTGGCACAGTAGAGGTTGTTGCTGTTGTTGTTGGCACATTAGATGTTGTTGTTGTTGTTGTTGGCAAAGAAGATGTTTGTGCTGTTGTTGTTGTGGACTCAGAAGATGTTGGTGGTGCAGTTGTTGTTGTTGGCACTGTAGATGATGGTGCAGTTGTTGTTGGCACAGTTGATGTTGGTGCTTTTGTTGTTGTTGGCAAAGAAGATGTTTGTGCTGTTGTTGTTGTGGACTCAGAAGTTGTTGGTGGTGTTGCTGTTGTTGTTGGCACAGTAGATGTTGGTCCCGCTGTTGTTGTTGGCACAGTTGATGTTGGTGCTGTTGTTGTTGTTGGCAAAGAAGATGTTTGTGCTGTTGTTGTTGTGGACTCAGAAGATGTTGGTGGTGCAGTTATTGTTGTTGGCACTGTAGATGATGGTGCTGTTGTTGTTGGCTGAATAGATGTTGGTTTTGTGGTGGTTACCTCAGTGGATGTTTGTGCTGCTGTTGTAAATGTCAGAGTAGATGTTGGTTCTACTGTTTTTGTTGGCACAGTAGATGTTTGCTCTGCTGTTGTTGTTGGCAGAGTAGATGTTGGTGCAGCTGTTGTTGTCGGCACATTAGATGTTGGTGCTGTTGTTGTTGGCACAGTTGATGTTGATGTTGGTACTGTTGTTGTTGTTGGCAAAGATGATGTTTGTGCTGTTGTTTTTGTGGACTCAGAAGTTGTTGGTGGTGTTGCTGTTGTTGTTGGCACAGTAGATGTTGGTCCCGCTGTTGTTGTTGGCACAGTAGATGATGGTGCTGTTGTTGTTGGCTGAAAAGATGCTGGTTTTGTTGTTGTTACCTCAGTGGATGTTTGTGCTGCTGTTGTTGATGTCAGAGTAGATGTTTTTGCAGCTATTGTTGTTGGAACAGTTGATGTTGGTTCAGCTGTTTTTGTTGGCACAGTAGATGTTTGCTCTGCTGTTGTTGTTGGCAGAGTTGATGTTGGTGCAGCTGTTGTTGTCGGCACATTAGATGTTGGTGCTGTTGTTGTTGGCACAGTTGATGTTGGTGCTGTTGTTGTTGTTGGCAAAGAAGATGTTTGTGCTGTTGTTGTTGTGGACTCAGAAGGTGTTGGTGGTGTTGCTGTTGTTGTTGGCACAGTAGATGTTGGTCCTGCTGTTGTTGTTGGCACAGTAGAGGTTGTTGCTGTTGTTGTTGGCACATTAGATGTTGTTGTTGTTGTTAATGGCAAAAAAGATGTTTGTGCTGTTGTTGTTGTGGACTCAGAAGATGTTGGTGGTGCAGTTGTTGTTGTTGGCACTGTAGATGATGGTGCTGTTGTTGTTGGCTGAATATATGTTGGTTTTGTGGTGGTTACCTCAGTGGATGTTTGTGCTGCTGTTGTAAATGTCAGAGTAGATGTTTGTGCAGCTATTGTTGTTGGAACAGTAGATGTTGGTTCTGCTGTTTTTGTTGGAACAGTAGATGTTTGCTCTGCTGTTGTTGTTGGAAGAGTAGATGTTGGTGCAGCTGTTGTTGTCGGCACATTAGATGTTGGTGCTTTTGTTGTTGGCACAGTTGATGTTGGTGCTGTTGTTGTTGTTGGCAAAGAAGATGTTTGTGCTGTTGTTGTTGTGGACTCAGAAGGTGTTGGTGGTGTTGCTGTTGTTGTTGGCACAGTAGATGTTGGTCCTGCTGTTGTTGTTGGCACAGTAGAGGTTGTTGCTGTTGTTGTTGGCACATTAGATGTTGTTGTTGTTGTTGTTGTTGGCAAAGAAGATGTTTGTGCTGTTGTTGTTGTGGACTCAGAAGATGTTGGTGGTGCTGTTGTTGTTGTTGGCACTGTAGATGATGGTGCAGTTGTTGTTGGCTGAATAGATGTTGGTTTTGTGGTTGTTACCTCAGTGGATGTTTGTGCTGCTGTTGTAAATGTCAGAGTAGATGTTTGTGCAGCTATTGTTGTTGGAACAGTTGATGTTGGTTCAGCTGTTTTTGTTGGCACAGTAGATGTTTGCTCTGCTGTTGTTGTTGGCAGAGTAGATGTTGGTGCAGCTGTTGTTGTTGGCACATTAGATGTTGGTGCTGTTGTTGTTGGCACAGTTGATGTTGGTGCTGTTGTTGTTGTTCGCAAAGAAGATGTTTGTGCTGTTGTTGTTGTGGACTCAGAAGGTGTTGGTGGTGTTGCTGTTGTTTTTGGCACTGTAGATGTTGGTCCTGCTGTTGTTGTTGGCACAGTAGAGGTTGTTGCTGTTGTTGTTGGCACATTAGATGTTGTTGTTGTTGTTGTTGGCAAAGAAGATGTTTGTGCTGTTGTTGTTGTGGACTCAGAAGATGTTGGTGGTGCAGTTGTTGTTGTTGGCACTGTAGATGATGGTGCAGTTGTTGTTGGCACAGTTGATGTTGGTGCTTTTGTTGTTGTTGGCAAAGAAGATGTTTGTGCTGTTGTTGTTGTGGACTCAGAAGTTGTTGTTGGTGGTGTTGCTGTTGTTGTTGGCACAGTAGATGTTGGTCCCGCTGTTGTTGTTGGCACAGTTGATGTTGGTGCTGTTGTTGTTGTTGGCAAAGAAGATGTTTGTGCTGTTGTTGTTGTGGACTCAGAAGATGTTGGTGGTGCAGTTATTGTTGTTGGCACTGTAGATGATGGTGCTGTTGTTGTTGGCTGAATAGATGTTGGTTTTGTGGTGGTTACCTCAGTGGATGTTTGTGCTGCTGTTGTAAATGTCAGAGTAGATGTTGGTTCTACTGTTTTTGTTGGCACAGTAGATGTTTGCTCTGCTGTTGTTGTTGGCAGAGTAGATGTTGGTGCAGCTGTTGTTGTCGGCACATTAGATGTTGGTGCTGTTGTTGTTGGCACAGTTGATGTTGATGTTGGTACTGTTGTTGTTGTTGGCAAAGATGATGTTTGTGCTGTTGTTTTTGTGGACTCAGAAGTTGTTGGTGGTGTTGCTGTTGTTGTTGGCACAGTAGATGTTGGTCCCGCTGTTGTTGTTGGCACAGTAGATGATGGTGCTGTTGTTGTTGGCTGAATAGATGCTGGTTTTGTGGTTGTTACCTCAGTGGATGTTTGTGCTGCTGTTGTTGATGTCAGAGTAGATGTTTTTGCAGCTATTGTTGTTGGAACATTTGATGTTGGTTCAGCTGTTTTTGTTGGCACAGTAGATGTTTGCTCTGCTGTTGTTGTTGGCAGAGTTGATGTTGGTGCAGCTGTTGTTGTCGGCACATTAGATGTTGGTGCTGTTGTTGTTGGCACAGTTGATGTTGGTGCTGTTGTTGTTGTTGGCAAAGAAGATGTTTGTGCTGTTGTTGTTGTGGACTCAGAAGGTGTTGGTGGTGTTGCTGTTGTTGTTGGCACAGTAGATGTTGGTCCTGCTGTTGTTGTTGGCACAGTAGAGGTTGTTGCTGTTGTTGTTGGCACATTAGATGTTGTTGTTGTTGTTAATGGCAAAAAAGATGTTTGTGCTGTTGTTGTTGTGGACTCAGAAGATGTTGGTGGTGCAGTTGTTGTTGTTGGCACTGTAGATGATGGTGCTGTTGTTGTTGGCTGAATATATGTTGGTTTTGTGGTGGTTACCTCAGTGGATGTTTGTGCTGCTGTTGTAAATGTCAGAGTAGATGTTTGTGCAGCTATTGTTGTTGGAACAGTAGATGTTGGTTCTGCTGTTTTTGTTGGAACAGTAGATGTTTGCTCTGCTGTTGTTGTTGGCAGAGTAGATGTTGGTGCAGCTGTTGTTGTCGGCACATTAGATGTTGGTGCTGTTGTTGTTGGCACAGTTGATGTTGGTGCTGTTGTTGTTGTTGGCAAAGAAGATGTTTGTGCTGTTGTTGTTGTGGACTCAGAAGGTGTTGGTGGTGTTGCTGTTTTTGTTGGCACAGTAGATGTTGGTCCTGCTGTTGTTGTTGGCACAGTAGAGGTTGTTGCTGTTGTTGTTGGCACATTAGATGTTGTTGTTGTTGTTGTTGGCAAAGAAGATGTTTGTGCTGTTGTTGTTGTGGACTCAGAAGGTGTTGGTGGTGTTGCTGTTTTTGTTGGCACAGTAGATGTTGGTCCTGCTGTTGTTGTTGGCACAGTAGAGGTTGTTGCTGTTGTTGTTGGCACATTAGATGTTGTTGTTGTTGTTGTTGGCAAAGAAGATGTTTGTGCTGTTGTTGTTGTGGACTCAGAATATGTTGGTGGTGCAGTTGTTGTTGTTTGCACTATAGATGATGGTGCAGTTGTTGTTGTCACAGTTGATGTTGGTGCTGTTGTTGTTGTTGGCAAAGAAGATGTTTGTGCTGTTGTTGTTGTGGACTCAGAACTTGTTGGTGGTGTTGCTGTTGTTGTTGGCACAGTAGATGTTGGTCCCGCTGTTGTTGTTGGCACAGTTGATGTTGGTGCTGTTGTTGTTGTTGGCAAAGAAGATGTTTGTGCTGTTGTTGTTGTGGACTCAGAAGATGTTGGTGGTGCAGTTATTGTTGATGGCACTGTAGATGATGGTGCTGTTGTTGTTGGCTGAATAGATGTTGGATTTGTGGTTGTTACCTCAGTGGATGTTTGTGCTGCTGTTGTTGATGTCAGAGTAGATGTTTGTGCAGCTATTGTTGTTGGAACAGTTGATGTTGGTTCAGCTGTTTTTGTTGGCACAGTAGATGTTTGCTCTGCTGTTGTTGTTGGCAGAGTAGATGTTGGTGCAGCTGTTGTTGTCGGCACATTAGATGTTGGTGCTGTTGTTGTTGGCACAGTTGATGTTGGTGCTGTTGTTGTTGTTGGCAAATAAGATGTTTGTGCTGTTGTTGTTGTGGACTCAGAAGGTGTTGGTGGTGTTGCTGTTGTTGTTGGCACAGTAGATGTTGGTCCTGCTGTTGTTGTTGGCACAGTAGAGGTTGTTGCTGTTGTTGTTGGCACATTAGATGTTGGTGCTGTTGTTGTTGGCAAAGAAGATGTTTGTGCTGTTGTTATTGTGGACTCAGAAGATGTTGGTGGTGCAGTTGTTGTTGTTGGCACTGTAGATGATGGTGCTGTTGTTGTTGGCACAGTTGATGTTGGTGCTGTTGTTGTTGTTGGCAAAGAAGATGTTTGTGCTGTTGTTGTTGTGGACTCAGAAGTTGTTGGTGGTGTTGCTGTTGTTGTTGGCACAGAAGATGTTGGTCCCGCTGTTGTTGTTGGCACAGTAGATGATGGTGCTGTTGTTGTTGGCTGAATAGATGTTGGTTTTGTGGTGGTTACCTCAGTGGATGTTTGTGCTGCTGTTGTAAATGTCAGAGTAGATGTTGGTTCTACTGTTTTTGTTGGCACAGTAGATGTTTGCTCTGCTGTTGTTGTTGGCAGAGTAGATGTTGGTGCAGCTGTTGTTGTCGGCACATTAGATGTTGGTGCTGTTGTTGTTGGCACAGTTGATGTTGGTACTGTTGTTGTTATTGGCAAAGAAGATGTTTGTGCTGTTGTTTTTGTGGACTCAGAAGTTGTTGGTGGTGTTGCTGTTGTTGTTGGCACAGTAGATGTTGGTCCCGCTGTTGTTGTTGGCATAGTAGATGATGGTGCTGTTGTTGTTGGCTGAATAGATGCTGGTTTTGTGGTTATTACCTCAGTGGATATTTGTGCTGTTGTTGTTGATGTCAGAGTAGAGGTTGGTGCAGCTGTTGTTGTTGACACAGTAGATGTTGGTGCTGTTGTTGTTGGCACAGTTGATGTTGGTGCTGTTGTTGTTGTTGGCAAAGAAGATGTTTGTGCTGTTGTTGTTGTGGACTCAGAAGATGTTGGTGGTGCAGTTATTGTTGTTGGCACTGTAGATGATGGTGCTGTTGTTGTTGGCTGAATAGATGTTGGTTTTGTGGTTGTTACCTCAGAGGATGTTTGTGCTGCTGTTGTTGATGTCAGAGTAGATGTTTGTGCAGCTATTTTTGTTTGAACAGTTGATGTTGGTTCAGCTGTTTTTGTTGGCACAGTAGATGTTTGCTCTGCTGTTGTTGTTGGCAGAGTAGATGTTGGTGCAGATGTTGTTGTCGGCACATTAGATGTTGGTGCTGTTGTTGTTGGCACAGTTGATGTTGGTGCTGTTGTTGTTGTTGGCAAAGAAGATGTTTGTGCTGTTGTTGTTGTGGACTCAGAAGGTGTTGGTTTTGTTGCTGTTGTTGTTGGCACAATAGATGTTGGTCCTGCTGTTGTTGTTGGCACAGTAGAGGTTGTTGCTGTTGTTGTTGGCACATTAGATGTTGTTGTTGTTGTTGTTGGCAAAGAAGATGTTTGTGCTGTTGTTGTTGTGGACTCAGAAGATGTTGGTGGTGCAGTTGTTGTTGTTGGCACTGTAGATGATGGTGCTGTTGTTGTTGCCTGAATAGATGTTGGTTTTGTGGTGGTTACCTCAGTGGATGTTTGTGCTGCTGTTGTAAATGTCAGAGTAGATGTTTGTGCAGCTATTGTTGTTGGAACAGTAGATGTTGGTTCTGCTGTTTTTGTTGGCACAGTAGATGTTTGCTCTCCTGTTGTTGTTGGCAGAGTAGATGTTGGTGCAGCTGTTGTTGTCGGCACATTAGATGTTGGTGCTGTTGTTGTTGGCACAGTTGATGTTGGTACTGTTGTTGTTGTTGGCAAAGAAGATGTTTGTGCTGTTGTTGTTGTGGACTCAGAAGTTGTTGGTGGTGTTGCTGTTGTTGTTGGCACAGTAGATGTTGGTCCTGCTGTTGTTGTTGGCACAGTAGAGGTTGTTGCTGTTGTTGTTGGCACATTAGATGTTGTTGTTGTTGTTAATGGCAAAAAAGATGTTTGTACTGTTGTTGTTGTGGACTCAGAAGATGTTGGTGGTGCAGTTGTTGTTGTTGGCACTGTAGATGATGGTGCTGTTGTTGTTTTCTGAATAGATGTTGGTTTTGTGGTGGTTACCTCAGTGGATGTTTGTGCTGCTGTTGTAAATGTCAGAGTAGATGTTTGTGCAGCTATTGTTGTTGGAACAGTAGATGTTGGTTCTGCTGTTTTTGTTGGCACAGTAGATGTTTGCTCTGCTGTTGTTGTTGGCAGAGTAGATGTTGGTGCAGCTGTTGTTGTCGGCACATTAGATGTTGGTGCTGT
Organism: Myxocyprinus asiaticus; assembly: GCF_019703515.2. NCBI lineage: Eukaryota > Metazoa > Chordata > Actinopteri > Cypriniformes > Catostomidae > Myxocyprinus > Myxocyprinus asiaticus. The sequence goes on from NW_026249560.1 coordinate 9,755, forward strand.
TGTTGTTGGCACAGTTGATGTTGGTACTGTTGTTGTTGTTGGCAAAGAAGATGTTTGTGCTGTTGTTGTTGTGGACTCAGAAGTTGTTGGTGGTGTTGCTGTTGTTGTTGGCACAGTAGATGCTGGTCCCGACTTTGTTGTTGGCACAGTAGATGATGGTGCTGTTGTTGTTGGCTGAATAGATGCTGGTTTTGTGGTTGTTACCTCAGTGGATATTTGTGCTGTTGTTGTAGATGTCAGAGTAGAGGTTGGTGCAGCTGTTGTTGTTGACACAGTAGATGTTGGTGCTGTTGTTGTTGGCAAAGTTGATGTTGTTGCTGTTGTTGTTGTTGGCAAAGAAGATTTTTGTGCTGTTGTTGTTGTGGACTCAGAAGATGTTGGTGGTGCAGTTGTTGTTGTTGGCACTGTAGATGATGGTGCTGTTGTTGTTGGCACAGTTGATGTTGGTGCTGTTGTTGTTGTTGGCAAAGAAGTTGTTTGTGCTGTTGTTGTTGTGGACTCAGAAGTTGTTGGTGGTGTTGCTGTTGTTGTTGGCACAGAAGATGTTGGTCCCGCTGTTGTTGTTGGCACAGTAGATGATGGTGCTGTTGTTGTTGGCTGAATAGATGTTGGTTTTGTGGTGGTTACCTCTGTGGATGTTTGTGCTGCTGTTGTAAATGTCAGAGTAGATGTTTGTGCAGCTATTGTTGTTGGAACAGTAGATGTTGGTTCTGCTGTTTTTGTTGGTACAGTAGATGTTTGCTCTGCTGTTGTTGTTGGCAGAGTAGATGTTGGTGCAGCTGTTGTTGTCGGCACATTAGATGTTGGTGCTGTTGTTGTTGGCACAGTTGATGTTGGTACTGTTGTTGTTGTTGGCAAAGAAGATGTTTGTGCTGTTGTTTTTGTGGACTCAGAAGTTGTTGGTGGTGTTGCTGTTGTTGTTGGCACAGTAGATGTTGGTCCCGCTGTTGTTGTTGGCACAGTAGATGATGGTGCTGTTGTTGTTGCCTGAATAGATGCTGGTTTTTTGGTTGTTACCTCAGTGGATATTTGTGCTGTTGTTGTTGATGTCAGAGTAGAGGTTGGTGCAGCTGTTGTTGTTGACACAGTAGATGTTGGTGCTGTTGTTGTTGGCACAGTTGATGTTGGTGCTGTTGTTGTTGTTGGCAAAGAAGATGTTTGTGCTGTTGTTGTTGTGGACTCAGAAGGTGTTGGTGGTGTTGCTGTTGTTGTTGACACAGTAGATGTTGGTCCTGCTGTTGTTGTTGGCACAGTAGAGGTTGTTGCTGTTGTTGTTGGCACATTAGATGTTGTTGTTGTTGTTGTTGGCAAAGAAGATGTTTGTGCTGTTGTTGTTGTGGACTCAGAAGATGTTGGTGGTGCTGTTGTTGTTGTTGGCACTGTAGATGATGGTGCTGTTGTTGTTGGCTGAATAGATGTTGGTTTTGTGGTGGTTACCTCAGTGGATGTTTGTGCTGCTGTTGTAAATGTCAGAGTAGATGTTTGTGCAGCTATTGTTGTTGGAACAGTAGATGTTGGTTCTGCTGTTTTTGTTGGCACAGTAGATGTTTGCTCTGCTGTTGTTGTTGGCAGAGTAGATGTTGGTGCAGCTGTTGTTGTCGGCACATTAGATGTTGGTGCTGTTGTTGTTGGCACAGTTGATGTTGGTACTGTTGTTGTTGTTGGCAAAGAAGATGTTTGTGCTGTTGTTGTTGTGGACTCAGAAGTTGTTGGTGGTGTTGCTGTTGTTGTTGGCACAGTAGATGTTGGTCCCGCTGTTGTTGTTGGCACAGTAGATGATGGTGCTGTTGTTGTTGGCTGAATAGATGCTGGTTTTGTGGTTGTTACCTCAGTGGATATTTGTGCTGTTGTTGTAGATGTCAGAGTAGAGGTTGGTGCAGCTGTTGTTGTTGACACAGTAGATGTTGGTGCTGTTGTTGTTGGCACAGTTGATGTTGGTGCTGTTGTTGTTGTTGGCAAAGAAGATGTTTGTGCTGTTGTTGTTGTGGACTCAGAAGATGTTGGTGGTGCTGTTGTTGTTGTTGGCACTGTAGATGATGGTGCTGTTGTTGTTGGCACAGTTGATGTTGGTGCTGTTGTTGTTGTTGGCAAAGAAGATGTTTGTGCTGTTGTTGTTGTGGACTCAGAAGTTGTTGGTGGTGTTGATGTTGTTGTTGGCACAGTAGATGTTGGTCCCGCTGTTGTTGTTGGCACAGTAGATGATGGTGCTGTTGTTGTTGGCTGAATAGACGTTGGTTTTGTGGTTGTTACCTCAGTGGATGTTTGTGCTGCTGTTGTTGATGTCAGAGTAGATGTTTGTGCAGCTATTGTTGTTGGAACAGTTGATGTTGGTTCAGCTTTTTTTGTTGGCACAGTATATGTTTGCTCTGCTGTTGTTGTTGGCAGAGTAGATGTTGGTGAAGCTGTTGTTGTCGGCACATTAGATGTTGGTGCTGTTGTTGTTGGCACAGTTGATGTTGGTGCTGTTGTTATTGTTGGCAAGGAAGATGTTTGTGCTGTTGTTGTTGTGGACTCAGAAGATGTTGGTGGTGCAGTTGTTGTTGTTGGCACTGTAGATGATGGTGCTGTTGTTGTTGGCTGAATAGATGCTGTTTTTGTGGTTGTTACCTCAGTGGATATTTGTGCTGTTGTTGTAGATGTCAGAGTAGAGGTTGGTGCAGCTGTTGTTGTTGACACAGTAGATGTTGGTGCTGTTGTTGTTGGCACAGTTGATGTTGGTACTGTTGTTGTTGTTGGCAAAGAAGATGTTTGTGCTGTTGTTGTTGTGGACTCAGAAGTTGTTGGTGGTGTTGCTGTTGTTGTTGGCACAGTAGATGTTGGTCCCGCTGTTGTTGTTGGCACAGTAGATGATGGTGCTTTTGTTGTTGGCTGAATAGATGTTGGTTTTGTGGTTGTCACTTCAGAGGATGTTTGTGCTGTTTTTATTGATGTCAGAGTAGATGTTGGTGCTGTTGTTGTTGGCTGAATAGATGTTGGTTTTGTAGTTTTTACTTCAGTTGATGTTTGTGCTGCTGTTGTTGATGTCAGAGTAGATGTTGGTGCAGCTGTTGTTGTTGGCAAAGTAGATGTTTGTTCTGCTGTTGTTGTTGGCAGAGTAGATATTGATGCAGCTGTTGTTGTCGGCACATTAGATGTTGTTGCTTTTGTTGTTGGCACAGTTGATGTTGGTGCTCTTGTTGTTGTTGGCAAAGAAGATGTTTGTGCTGTTGTTGTTGGCACAGTAGAGGATGGTGCTGTTGTTGTTGTTGGCAAAGAAGATGTTTGTGATGTTGTTGTTGGCACAGTAGAGGATGGTGCTGTTGTTTTTGGCTGAATAGATGTTGGTTTTGTGGTTGTTACTTTAGTTGATGTTTGTGCTGCTGTTGTTGACGTCAGAGTAGATGTTGGTGCAGCTGTTGTTGTTGGCACAGCAGATGTTTGTTCTGCTGTTGTTGTTGGCAGATTAGAAGTTTGTGCAGCTGTTGTTGTCGGCACATTAGATGTTGTTGTTGTTGGCAAAGAAGATGTTTGTGCTGTTGTTGTTATGGACTCAGAAGATGTTGGTGGTGCAGTTATTGTTGTTGGCACTGAAGATGATGGTGCTGTTGTTGTTGGCTGAATAGATGTTGGTTTTGTGGTTGTTACCTCAGTGGACGTTTGTGCTGCTGTTGTTGATGTCAGAGTAGATGTTGGTGCAGCTGTTGTTGTTGGCACAGTAGATGTTGATTCTGCTGTTGTTGTTGGCAGAGTAGATGTTGATGCAGCTGTTGTTGTCGGCACATTAGATGTTGTTGTTGTTGGCAAAGAAGATGTTTGTGCTGTTGTTGTTGTGGACTCAGAAGATGTTGGTGGTGCAGTTATTGTTGTTGGCACTGTAGATGATGGTGCTGTTGTTGTTGGCTGAATAGATGTTGGTTTTGTGGTTGTTACCTCAGTGGATGTTTGTGCTGCTGTTGTTGATGTCAGAGTAGATGTTTGTGCAGCTATTGTTGTTGGAACAGTTGATGTTGGTTCAGCTGTTTTTGTTGGCACAGTAGATGTTTGCTCTCCTGTTGTTGTTGGCAGAGTAGATGTTGGTGCAGCTGTTGTTGTCTGCACATTAGATGTTGGTGCTGTTGTTGTTGGCACAGTTGATGTTGGTGCTGTTGTTGTTGTTGGCAAATAAGATGTTTGTGCTGTTGTTGTTGTGGACTCAGAAGGTGTTGGTGGTGTTGCTGTTGTTGTTGGCACCGTAGAAGTTGGTCCTGCTGTTGTTGTTGGCACAGTAGAGGTTGTTGATGTTGTTGTTGGCACATTAGATGTTGTTGTTGTTGTTGTTGGCAAAGAAGATGTTTGTGCTGTTGTTGTTGTGGACTCAGAAGATGTTGGTGGTGCTGTTGTTGTTGTTGGCACTGTAGATGATGGTGCTGTTGTTGTTGGCACAGTTGATGTTGGTGCTGTTGTTGTTGTTGGCAAAGAAGATGTTTGTGCTGTTGTTGTTGTGGACTCAGAAGTTGTTGGTGGTGCTGCTGTTGTTGTTGGCACAGTAGATGTTGGTCCCGCTGTTGTTGTTGGCACAGTAGGTGATGGTGCTGTTGTTGTTGGCTGAATAGACGTTGGTTTTGTGGTTGTTACCTCAGTGGATGTTTGTGCTGCTGTTGTTGATGTCAGAGTAGATGTTTGTGCAGCTATTGTTGTTGGAACAGTTGATGTTGGTTCAGCTTTTTTTGTTGGCACAGTAGATGTTTGCTCTGCTGTTGTTGTTGGCAGAAAAGATGTTGGTGCAGCTGTTGTTGTCGGCACATTAGATGTTGGTGCTGTTGTTGTTGGCACAGTTGATGTTGGTGCTGTTGTTGTTGTTGGCAAAGAAGATGTTTGTGCTGTTGTTGTTGTGGACTCAGAAGATGTTGGTGGTGCAGTTATTGTTGTTGGCACTGTAGATGATGGTGCTGTTGTTGTTGGATGAATAGATGTTGGTTTTGTGGTTGTTACCTCAGTGGATGTTTGTGCTGCTGTTGTTGATGTCAGAGTAGATGTTTGTGCAGCTATTGTTGTTGGAACAGTTGATGTTGGTTCAGCTGTTTTTGTTGGCACAGTAGATGTTTGCTCTGCTGTTGTTGTTGGCAGAGTAGATGTTGGTGCAGCTGTTGTTGTCGGCACATTAGATGTTGGTGCTGTTGTTGTTGGCACAGTTGATGTTGGTGCTGTTGTTGTTGTTGGCAAAGAAGATGTTTGTGCTGTTGTTGTTGTGGACTCAGAAGGTGTTGGTGGTGTTGCTGTTGTTGTTGGCACAGTAGATGTTGGTCCTGCTGTTGTTGTTGGCACAGTAGAGGTTGTTGCTGTTGTTGTTGGCACATTAGATGTTGTTGTTGTTGTTGTTGGCAAAGAAGATGTTTGTGCTGTTGTTGTTGTGGACTCAGAAGATGTTGGTGGTGCAGTTGTTGTTGTTGGCACTGTAGATGATGGTGCTGTTGTTGTTGGCACAGTTGATGTTGGTGCTGTTGTTGTTGTTGGCAAAGAAGATGTTTGTGCTGTTGTTGTTGTGGACTCAGAAGTTGTTGGTGGTGTTGCTGTTGTTGTTGGCACAGTAGATGTTGGTCCTGCTGTTGTTGTTGGCACAATAGATGATGGTGCTGTTGTTGTTGGCTGAATTGATGTTGGTTTTGTGGTTGTTACCTCAGTGGATATTTGTGCTGTTGTTGTTGATGTCAGAGTAGAGGTTGGTGCAGCTGTTGTTGTTGCCACAGTAGATGTTGGTTCTGCTGTTTTTGTTGGCACAGTAGATGTTTGCTCTGCTGTTGTTGTTGGCAGAGTAGATGTTGGTGCAGCTGTTGTTGTCGGCACATTAGATGTTGGTGCTGTTGTTGTTGGCACAGTTGATGTTGGTGCTGTTGTTGTTGTTGGCAAAGAAGATGTTTGTGCTGTTGTTGTTGTGGACTCAGAAGTTGTTGGTGGTGTTGCTGTTGTTGTTGGCACAGTAGATGTTGGTCCCGCTGTTGTTGTTGGCACAGTAGATGATGGTGCTGTTGTTGTTGGCTGAATAGATGCTGGTTTTGTGGTTGTTACCTCAGTGGATATTTGTGCTGTTGTTGTTGATGTCAGAGTAGAGGTTGGTGCAGCTGTTGTTGTTGACACAGTAGATGTTGGTGCTGTTGTTGTTGGCACAGTTGATGTTGGTACTGTTGTTGTTGTTGGCAAAGAAGATGTTTGTGCTGTTGTTGTTGTGGACTCAGAAGTTGTTGGTGCTGTTGCTTTTGTTGTTGGCACAGTAGATGTTGGTCCCGCTGTTGTTGTTGGCACAGTAGATGATGGTGCTGTTGTTGTTGTCTGAATAGATGCTGGTTTTGTTGTTGTTACCTCAGTGGATATTTGTGCTGTTGTTGCTGTTGGCAGAGTAGATGTTTGTTCTGCTGTTGATGTTGGCAGAGAAGAAGTTTGTGCAGCTGTTGTTGTCGGCACATTAGATGTTGTTGTTGTTGGCAAAGAAGATGTTTGTGCTGTTGTTGTTGTGTGCTCAGAAGATGTTGGTGGTGCAGTTATTGTTGATGGCACTGTAGATGATGGTGCTGTTGTTGTTGGCTGAATAGATGTTGGTTTTGTGGTTGTTACCTCAGTGGATGTTTGTGCTGCTGTTGTTGATGTCAGAGTAGATGTTTGTGCAGCTATTGTTGTTGGAACAGTAGATGTTGGTTCTGCTGTTTTTGTTGGTACAGTAGATGTTTGCTCTGCTGTTGTTGTTGGCAGATTAGATGTTGGTGCAGCTGTTGTTGTCGGCACATTAGATGTTGGTGCTGTTGTTGTTGGCACAGTTGATGTTGGTACTGTTGTTGTTGTTGGCAAAGAAGATGTTTGTGCTGTTGTTGTTGTGGACTCAGAAGTTGTTGGTGGTGTTGCTGTTGTTGTTGGCACAGTAGATGTTGGTCCCGCTGTTGTTGTTGGCACAGTAGATGATGGTGCTGTTGTTGTTGGCTGAATAGATGCTGGTTTTGTGGTTGTTACCTCAGTGGATATTTGTGCTGTTGTTGTTGATGTCAGAGTAGAGGTTGGTGCAGCTGTTGTTGTTGGCACAGTAGATGTTTGTTCTGCTATTGTTGTTGGCAGAGTAGAAGTTTGTGCAGCTGTTGTTGTCGGCACATTAGATGTTGTTGTTGTTGGCAAAGAAGATGTTTGTGCTGTTGTTGTTGTGGACTCAGAAGATGTTGGTGGTGCAGTTATTGTTGTTGGCACTGTAGATGATGGTGCTGTTGTTGTTGGCTGAATAGATGTTGGTTTTGTGGTTGTTACCTCAGTGGATGTTTGTGCTGCTGTTGTTGATGTCAGAGTAGATGTTTGTGCAGCTATTGTTGTTGGAACAGTTGATGTTGGTTCAGCTGTTTTTGTTGGCACAGTAGATGTTTGCTCTGCTGTTGTTGTTGGCAGAGTAGATGTTGGTGCAGCTGTTGTTGTCGGCACATTAGATGTTGGTGCTGTTGTTGTTGGCACAGTTGATGTTGGTGCTGTTGTTGTTGTTGGCAAATAAGATGTTTGTGCTGTTGTTGTTGTGGACTCAGAAGGTGTTGGTGGTGTTGCTGTTGTTGTTGGCACAGTAGATGTTGGTCCTGCTGTTGTTGTTGGCACAGTAGAGGTTGTTGCTGTTGTTGTTGGCACATTAGATGTTGTTGTTGTTGTTGTTGGCAAAGAAGATGTTTGTGCTGTTGTTGTTGTGGACTCAGAAGATGTTGGTGGTGCAGTTGTTGTTGTTGGCACTGTAGATGATGGTGCTGTTGTTGTTGGCACAGTTGATGTTGGTGCTGTTGTTGTTGTTGGCAAAGAAGATGTTTGTGCTGTTGTTGTTGTGGACTCAGAAGTTGTTGGTGGTGTTGCTGTTGTTGTTGGCACAGTAGATGTTGGTCCCGCTGTTGTTGTTGGCACAGTAGATGATGGTGCTGTTGTTGTTGGCTGAATAGATGTTGGTTTTGTGGTTGTTACCTCAGTGGATGTTTGTGCTGCTGTTGTTGATGTCAGAGTAGATGTTTGTGCAGCTATTGTTGTTGGAACAGTAGATGTTGGTTCTGCTGTTTTTGTTGGTACAGTAGATGTTTGCTCTGCTGTTGTTGTTGGCAGATTAGATGTTGGTGCAGCTGTTGTTGTCGGCACATTAGATGTTGGTGCTGTTGTTGTTGGCACAGTTGATGTTGATACTTTTGTTGTTGTTGGCAAAGAAGATGTTTGTGCTGTTGTTGTTGGCACAGTAGAGGATGGTGCTGTTGTTGTTGGCTGAATAGATGTTGGTATTGTGGTTGTTACATCAGTTGATGTTTGTGCTGCTGTTGTTGATGTCAGAGTAGATGTTGGTGCAGCTGTTGTTGTTGGCAAAGTAGATGTTTGTTCTGCTGTTGTTGTTGGCAGAGTAGATGTTGATGCAGCTGTTGTTGTCGGCACATTAGATGTTGGTGCTGTTGTTGTTGGCACAGTTGATGTTGGTGCTCTTGTTGTTGTTTGCAAAGAAGATGTTTGTGCTGTTGTTGTTGGCACAGTAGACGATGGTGCTGTTGTTGTTGTTGGCAAAGAAGATGTTTGTGATGTTGTTGTTGGCACAGTAGAGGATGGTGCTGTTGTTTTTGGCTGAATAGATGTTGGTTTTGTGGTTGTTACTTTAGTTGATGTTTGTGCTGCTGTTGTTGACGTCAGAGTAGATGTTGGTGCAGCTGTTATTGTTGGCACAGTAGATGTTTGTTCTGCTGTTGTTGTTGGCAGAGTAGAAGTTTGTGCAGCTGTTGTTGTCGGCACATTAGATGTTGTTGTTGTTGGCAAAGAAGATGTTTGTGCTGTTGTTGTTGTGGACTCAGAAGATGTTGGTGGTGCAGTTATTGTTGTTGGCACTGTAGATGATGGTGCTGTTGTTGTTGGCTGAATAGATGTTGGTTTTGTGGTTGTTACCTCAGTGGATGTTTGTGCTGCTGTTGTTGATGTCAGAGTAGATGTTTGTGCAGCTATTGTTGTTGGAACAGTTGATGTTGGTTCAGCTGTTTTTGTTGGCACAGTAGATGTTTGCTCTGCTGTTGTTGTTGGCAGAGTAGATGTTGGTGCAGCTGTTGTTGTCGGCACATTAGATGTTGGTGCTGTTGTTGTTGGCACAGTTGATGTTGGTGCTGTTGTTGTTGTTGGCAAAGAAGATGTTTGTGCTGTTGTTGTTGTGGACTCAGAAGGTGTTGGTGGTGTTGCTGTTGTTGTTGGCACAGTAGATGTTGGTCCTGCTGTTGTTGTTGGCACAGTAGAGGTTGTTGCTGTTGTTGTTGGCACATTAGATGTTGTTGTTGTTGTTGTTGGCAAAGAAGATGTTTGTGCTGTTGTTGTTGTGGACTCAGAAGATGTTGGTGGTGCAGTTGTTGTTGTTGGCACTGTAGATGATGGTGCTGTTGTTGTTGGCTGAATAGATGTTGGTTTTGTGGTGGTTACCTCAGTGGATGTTTGTGCTGCTGTTGTAAATGTCAGAGTAGATGTTTGTGCAGCTATTGTTGTTGGAACAGTAGATGTTGGTTCTGCTGTTTTTGTTGGCACAGTAGATGTTTGCTCTGCTGTTGTTGTTGGCAGAGTAGATGTTGGTGCAGCTGTTGTTGTCGGCACATTAGATGTTGGTGCTGTTGTTGTTGGCACAGTTGATGTTGGTACTGTTGTTGTTGTTGGCAAAGAAGATGTTTGTGCTGTTGTTGTTGTGGACTCAGAAGTTGTTGGTGGTGTTGCTGTTGTTGTTGGCACAGTAGATGTTGGTCCCGCTGTTGTTGTTGGCACAGTAGATGATGGTGCTGTTGTTGTTGGCTGAATAGATGCTGGTTTTGTGGTTGTTACCTCAGTGGATATTTGTGCTGTTGTTGTTGATGTCAGAGTAGAGGTTGGTGCAGCTGTTGTTGTTGACACAGTAGATGTTGGTGCTGTTGTTGTTGGCACAGTTGATGTTGGTGCTGTTGTTGTTGTTGGCAAAGAAGATGTTTGTGCTGTTGTTGTTGTGGACTCAGAAGATGTTGGTGGTGCAGTTATTGTTGTTGGCACTGTAGATGATGGTGCTGTTGTTGTTGGCTGAATAGATGTTGGTTTTGTGGTTGTTACCTCAGTGGATGTTTGTGCTGCTGTTGTTGATGTCAGAGTAGATGTTTGTGCAGCTATTGTTGTTGGAACAGTTGATGTTGGTTCAGCTGTTTTTGTTGGCACAGTAGATGTTTGCTCTGCTGTTGTTGTTGGCAGAGTAGATGTTGGTGCAGCTGTTGTTGTCGGCACATTAGATGTTGGTGCTGTTGTTGTTGGCACAGTTGATGTTGGTGCTGTTGTTGTTGTTGGCAAAGAAGATGTTTGTGCTGTTGTTGTCGTGGACTCAGAAGGTGTTGGTGGTCCTGCTGTTGTTGTTGGCACAGTAGAGGTTGTTGCTGTTGTTGTTGGCACATTAGATGTTGTTGTTGTTGTTGTTGGCAAAGAAGATGTTTGTGCTGTTGTTGTTGTGGACTCAGAAGATGTTGGTGGTGCAGTTGTTGTTGTTGGCACAGTAGATGATGGTGCTGTTGTTGTTGGCTGAATAGATGCTGGTTTTGTGGTTGTTACCTCAGTGGATATTTGTGCTGTTGTTGTTGATGTCAGAGTAGAGGTTGGTGCAGCTGTTGTTGTTGACACAGTAGATGTTGGTGCTGTTGTTGTTGGCACAGTTGATGTTGGTACTGTTGTTGTTGTTGGCAAAGAAGATGTTTGTGCTGTTGTTGTTGTGGACTCAGAAGTTGTTGGTGGTGTTGCTGTTGTTGTTGGCACAGTAGATGTTGGTCCCGCTGTTGTTGTTGGCACAGTAGATGATGGTGCTGTTGTTGTTGGCTGAATAGATGTTGGTTTTGTGGTTGTTACCTCAGTGGATATTTGTGCTGTTGTTGTTGATGTCAGAGTAGAGGTTGGTGCAGCTGTTGTTGTTGACACAGTAGATGTTGGTGCTGTTGTTGTTGGCACAGTTGATGTTGGTGCTGTTGTTGTTGTTGGCAAAGAAGATGTTTGTGCTGTTGTTGTTGTGGACTCTGTAGTTCTTGGTTGTGCTGCTGTTGTTGTAGGCACAGTAGATGTTGGTCCTGCTGTTGTTGTTGGCACAGTATATTCTGGTGCTGTTGTTGTTGGCTGAATAGATGTTGGTTTTGTGGTTGTCACTTCAGTGGATGTTTGTGCTGTTTTTGTTGATGTCAGAGTAGATGTTGGTGCAGCTGTTGTTGTTGGCAAATTAGATTTTGGTGCTGTTGTTGTTGGCACAGTAGATGTTAGTTCAGCAATATTTGTTGGCACAGTAGATGTTTGTTCTGCTGTTGTTGTTGGCAGAGTAGATGTTGATGCAGCTGTTGTTGTCGGCACATTAGATGTTGGTGCTGTTGTTGTTGGCACAGTTGATGTTGGTGCTCTTGTTGTTGTTGGCAAAGAAGATGTTTGTGCTGTTGTTGTTGGCACAGTAGAGGATGGTTCTCTTGTTGTTGTTGTTGGCAAAGAAGATGTTTGTGCTGTTGTTGCTGGCACAGTAGAGGATGGTGCTGTTGTTGTTGGCTGAATAGATGTTGGTTTTGTGGTTGTTACTTCAGTTGATGTTTGTGCTGCTGTTGTTGATGTCAGAGTAGATGTTGGTGCAGCTGTTGTTGTTGGCAAAGTAGATGTTTGTTCTTCTGTTGTTGTTGGCAGAGTAGATGTTGATGCAGCTGTTGTTGTCGGCACATTAGAGTTTGGTGCTGTTGTTGTTGGCACAGTTGAATGTTGGTGCTCTTGTTGTTGTTGGCAAAGAAGATGTTTGTGCTGTTGTTGTTGGCACAGTAGAGGATGGTGCTGTTGTTGTTGGCTGAATAGATGTTGGTGCAGCTGTTGTTGTTGGCACAGTAGATGTTTGTTCTGCTGTTGTTGTTGGCAGAGTAGAAGTTTGTGCAGCTGTTGTTGTCGGCACATTAGATGTTGTTGTTGTTGGCAAAGAAGATGTTTGTGCTGTTGTTGTTGTGGACTCAGAAGATGTTGGTGGTGCAGTTGTTGTTGTTGGCACTGTAGATGATGGTGCTGTTGTTGTTGGCACAGTTGATGTTGGTGCTGTTGTTGTTGTTGGCAAAGAAGATGTTTGTGCTGTTGTTGTTGTGGACTCAGAAGTTGTTGGTGGTGTTGCTGTTGTTGTTGGCACAGTAGATGTTGGTCCCGCTGTTGTTGTTGGCACAGTAGATGATGGTGCTGTTGTTGTTGGCTGAATAGATGCTGGTTTTGTGGTTGTTACCTCAGTGGATATTTGTGCTGTTGTTGTTGATGTCAGAGTAGAGGTTGGTGCAGCTGTTGTTGTTGACACAGTAGATATTGGTGCTGTTGTTGTTGGCACAGTTGATGTTGGTACTGTTGTTGTTGTTGGCAAAGAAGATGTTTGTGCTGTTGTTGTTGTGGACTCAGAAGTTGTTGGTGGTGTTGCTGTTGTTGTTGGCACAGTAGATGTTGGTCCCGCTGTTGTTGTTGGCACAGTAGATGATGGTGCTGTTGTTGTTGGCTGAATAGATGTTGGTTTTGTGGTTGTTACCTCAGTGGATATTTGTGCTGTTGTTGTTGATGTCAAAGTAGAGGTTGGTGCAGCTGTTGTTGTTGACACAGTAGATGTTGGTGCTGTTGTTGTTGGCACAGTTGATGTTGGTGCTGTTGTTGTTGTTGGCAAAGAAGATGTTTGTGCTGTTGTTGTTGTGGACTCTGTAGTTCTTGGTTGTGCTGCTGTTGTTGTAGGCACAGTAGATGTTGGTCCTGCTGTTGTTGTTGGCACAGTATATTCTGGTGCTGTTGTTGTTGGCTGAATAGATGTTGGTTTTGTGGTTGTCACTTCAGTGGATGTTTGTGCTGTTTTTGTTGATGTCAGAGTAGATGTTGGTGCAGCTGTTGTTGTTGGCAAATTAGATTTTGGTGCTGTTGTTGTTGGCACAGTAGATGTTAGTTCAGCAATATTTGTTGGCACAGTAGATGTTTGTTCTGCTGTTGTTGTTGGCAGAGTAGATGTTGATGCAGCTGTTGTTGTCGGCACATTAGATGTTGGTGCTGTTGTTGTTGGCACAGTTGATGTTGGTGCTCTTGTTGTTGTTGGCAAAGAAGATGTTTGTGCTGTTGTTGTTGGCACAGTAGAGGATGGTTCTCTTGTTGTTGTTGTAGGCAAAGAAGATGTTTGTGCTGTTGTTGCTGGCACAGTAGAGGATGGTGCTGTTGTTGTTGGCTGAATAGATGTTGGTTTTGTGGTTGTTACTTCAGTTGATGTTTGTGCTGCTGTTGTTGATGTCAGAGTAGATGTTGGTGCAGCTGTTGTTGTTGGCAAAGTAGATGTTTGTTCTTCTGTTGTTGTTGGCAGAGTAGATGTTGATACATCTGTTGTTGTCGGCACATTAGAGTTTGGTGCTGTTGTTGTTGGCACAGTTGATGTTGGTGCTCTTGTTGTTGTTGGCAAAGAAGATGTTTGTGCTGTTGTTGTTGGCACAGTAGAGGATGGTGCTGTTGTTGTTGGCTGAATAGATGTTGGTGCAGCTGTTGTTGTTGGCACAGTAGATGTTTGTTCTGCTGTTGTTGTTGGCAGAGTAGAAGTTTGTGCAGCTGTTGTTGTCGGCACATTATATGTTGTTGTTGTTGGCAAAGAAGATGTTTGTGCTGTTGTTGTTGTGGACTCAGAAGATGTTGGTGGTGCAGTTGTTGTTGTTGGCACTGTAGATGATGGTGCTGTTGTTGTTGGCACAGTTGATGTTGGTGCTGTTTTTGTTGTTGGCAAAGAAGATGTTTGTGCTGTTGTTGTTGTGGACTCAGAAGTTGTTGGTGGTGTTGCTGTTGTTGTTGGCACAGTAGATGTTGGTCCCGCTGTTGTTGTTGGCACAGTAGATGATGGTGCTGTTGTTGTTGGCTGAATAGATGCTGGTTTTGTGGTTGTTACCTCAGTGGATATTTGTGCTGTTGTTGTTGATGTCAGAGTAGAGGTTGGTGCAGCTGTTGTTGTTGACACAGTAGATGTTGGTGCTGTTGTTGTTGGCACAGTTGATGTTGGTGCTGTTGTTGTTGTTGGCAAAGAAGATGTTTGTGCTGTTGTTGTTGTGGACTCAGAAGTTGTTGGTGGTGTTGCTGTTGTTGTTGGCACAGTAGATGTTGGTCCCGCTGTTGTTGTTGGCACAGTAGATGATGGTGCTGTTGTTGTTGGCTGAATAGATGTTGGTTTTGTTGTTGTTACCTCAGTGGATGTTTGTGCTGCTGTTGTTGATGTCAGAGTAGATGTTTGTGCAGCTATTGTTGTTGGAACAGTTGATGTTGGTTCAGCTGTTTTTGTTGGCACAGTAGATGTTTGCTTTGCTGTTGTTGTTGGCAGAGTAGATGTTGGTGCAGCTGTTGTTGTCGGCACATTAGATGTTGGTGCTGTTGTTGTTGGCACAGTTGATGTTGGTGCTGTTGTTGTTGTTGGCAAAGAAGATGTTTGTGCTGTTGTTGTTGTGGACTCAGAAGGTGTTGGTGGTGTTGCTGTTGTTGTTGGCACAGTAGATGTTGGTCCTGCTGTTGTTGTTGGCACAGTAGAGGTTGTTGCTGTTGTTGATGGCACATTAGATGTTGTTGTTGTTGTTGTTGGCAAAGAAGATGTTTGTGCTGTTGTTGTTGTGGACTCAGAAGATGTTGGTGGTGCAGTTGTTGTTGTTGGCACTGTAGATGATGGTGCTGTTGTTGTTGGCTGAATAGATGTTGGTTTTGTGGTTGTTACCTCAGTGGATGTTTGTGCTGCTGTTGTAAATGTCAGAGTAGATGTTTGTGCAGCTATTGTTGTTGGAACAGTAGATGTTGGTTCTGCTGTTTTTGTTGGCACAGTAGATGTTTGCTCTGCTGTTGTTGTTGGCAGAGTAGATGTTGGTGCAGCTGTTGTTGTCGGCACATTAGATGTTGGTGCTGTTGTTGTTGGCAAAGTTGATGTTGGTACTGTTGTTGTTGTTGGCAAAGAAGATGTTTGTGTTGTTGTTGTTGTAGACTCAGAAGTTGTTGGTGGTGTAACTGTTGTTGTTGTCACAGTAGATGTTGGTCCCGCTGTTGTTGTTGGCACAGTAGATGATGGTGCTGTTGTTGTTGGCTGAATAGATGCTGGTTTTGTGGTTGTTACCTCAGTGGATATTTGTGCTGTTGTTGTTGATGTCAAAGTAGAGGTTGGTGCAGCTGTTGTTGTTGACACAGTAGATTTTGGTGCTGTTGTTGTTGGCACAGTTGATGTTGGTGCTGTTGTTGTTGTTGGCAAAGAAGATGTTTGTGCTGTTGTTGTTGTGGACTCTGTAGTTCTTGGTG
>NW_026249561.1:0-25000 GCF_019703515.2 Myxocyprinus asiaticus
TCCTGCTCCACATAACTTTTAATCCTGCTCCACATAACTTTTAATCCTGCTCCACATAATTTTCAATACTGCTCAACATAACATTAATCCTGCTCCACATAACTTTAATCTTGCTCCACATAACTTTAATCCTGCTCCACATAACTTTAATCTTGCTCCACATAACTTTAATCTTGCTCCACATAACTTTAATCCTGCTCCACATAACTTTAATCCTGCTCCACATAACTGTAATCCTGCTCCACATAACTTTAATCCTGCTCCACATAACTTTAATCCTGCTCCACAAAACTTAAATCTTGCTCCACATAATTTTTAATCCTGCTCCACATAACTTTTAAACCTGCTCCATATAACTTGAATCCTGCTCCAAATAACTTTTAATCCTGCTCCACACAACTTTTAATCCTGCTCCACATAACTTTAATCTTGCTACACATAACTTTAATCCTGCTCCATATAACGTTTACATTGCTGCACATCACTTTAATCCTGCTCCACATAACTTTTAATCCTGCTCCACATAACTTTTAATCCTGCTCCACATAATTTTCAATCCTGCTCCACATAACATTAATCCTGCTCCACATAACTTTAATCCTGCTCCATATAACTTTAATCCTGCTCCACATAACTTTTAATACTGCTCCACATAATTTTCAATCCTGCTCCACATAACATTAATCCAGATCCACATAACTTGAATCCTGCTCCACATAACTTTAATCTTGCTCCACATAACTTTAATCCTCCTCCACATAACTTTAATCTTGCTCCACATAACTTTAATCCTGCTCCACATAACTTTAATCTTGCTCCACATAACTTTAATCCTCCTCCACATAACTTTAATCTTGCTCCACATAACTTTAATCTTGCTCGACATAACTTTAATCCTGCTCCACATAACTTTAATCTTGCTCCACATAACTTTAATCCTGCTCCACATAACTTTAAACCTGCTCCACATAACTGTAATCCTTCTCCACATAACTTTAATCCTGCTCCACATAACTTTTAATCCTGCTCCACATAATTTTTAATCCTGCTCCACATAACTTTTAATAATGCTCCACATAACTTTAATATTGCCCCAAATAACTTTTAATCTTGCCCAAAATAACTTTTAATCATGCTCCACATAACTTTAATCCTGCTCCACAAAACTTTTAATCCTGCTCAACATAACTTTAATCCTGCTCCACAAAACTTAAATCTTGCTCCACATAATTTTTAATCCTGCTCCACATAACTTTAATATTGCTCCACATAACTTTAATCCTGCTCCACATAACTTTTAATCCTGCTCAACATAACTTTAATCCTGCTCCACAAAACTTAAATCTTGCTCCACATCATTTTTAATCCTGCTCCACATAACTTTTAATCCTGCTCCATATAACTTGAATCCTGCTCCAAATAACTTTTAATCCTGCTCCACACAACTTTTAATCCTGCACCACATAACTTTAATCTTGCTCCACATAACTTTAATCCTGCTCCATATAACGTTTACATTGCTGCACATCACTTTAATCCTGCTCCACATAAATTTTAATACTGCTCCACATAACATTAATCCTGCTCCACATAACATTAATCCTGCTCCACATAATTTTTAATCCTGCTTCACATAATTTTTAATCCTGCTCCACATAACTTTTAATCCTGCTCCATATAACTTGAATCCTGCTCCAAATAACTTTTAATCCTGCTCCACACAACTTTTAATCCTGCTCCACATAACTTTAGTCTTGCTCCACATAACTTTAATCCTGCTCCATATAACGTTTACATTGCAGCACATCACTTTAATCCTGCTCCACATAACTTTTAATCCTGCTCCACATAACTTTTAATCCTGCTCCACATAATTTTCAATCCTGCTCCACATAACTTTTAATCCTGCTCCATATAACTTGAATCCTGCTCCAAATAACTTTTAATCCTGCTCCACACAAATTTTAATCCTGCTCCACATAACTTTAATCTTGCTCCACATAACTTTAATCCTGCTCCATATAACGTTTACATTGCTGCACATCACTTTAATCCTGCTCCACATAAATTTTAATACTGCTCCACATAACTTTAATCCTGCTCCACATAATTTTTAATTCTGCTTCACATAATTTTTAATCCTGCTCCACATAACTTTTAATCCTGCTCCATATAACTTGAATCCTGCTCCAAATAACTTTTAATCCTGCTCCACACAACTTTTAATCCTGCTCCACATAACTTTAATCTTGCTCCACATAACTTTAATCCTGCTCCATATAACGTTTACATTGCTTAATCCTGCT
Organism: Myxocyprinus asiaticus; assembly: GCF_019703515.2. Classification (NCBI taxonomy): domain Eukaryota; kingdom Metazoa; phylum Chordata; class Actinopteri; order Cypriniformes; family Catostomidae; genus Myxocyprinus; species Myxocyprinus asiaticus. Next base: position 2,307 of record NW_026249561.1, read on the forward strand.
CCACATAATTTTCAATCCTGCTCCACATAACTTTAATCCTGCTCCATATAACTTTAATCCTGCTCCACATAACTTTTAATACTGCTCCACATAATTTTCAATCCTGCTCCACATAACATGAATCCAGCTCCACATAACTTGAATCCTGCTCCACATAACTTTAATCCTGCTCCACATAACTTTAATCTTGCTCCACATAACTTTAATCCTGCTCCACATAACTTTAATCTTGCTCCACATAACTTTAATCTTGCTCCACATAACTTTAATCCTGCTCTACATAACTTTAATCTTGCTCCACATAACTTTAATCCTGCTCCACATAACTTTAATCCTGCTCCACAAAATTTAAATCTTGCTCCACATAATTTTTAATCCTGCTCCACATAACTTTTAAACCTGCTCCATATAACTTGAATCCTGCTCCAAATAACTTTTAATACTGCTCCACACAACTTTTAATCCTGCTCCACATAACTTTAATCTTGCTCCACATAACTTTAATCCTGCTCCATATAACGTTTACATTGCTGCACATCACTTTAATCCTGCTCCACATAACTTTTAATCCTGCTCCACATAACTTTTAATCCTGCTCCACATAATTTTCAATCCTGCTCCACATAACATTAATCCTGCTCCACATAACTTTAATCCTGCTCCATATAACTTTAATCCTGCTCCACATAACTTTTAATACTTCTCCACATAATTTTCAATCCTGCTCCACATAACATTAATCCAGCTCCACATAACTTTAATCCTGCTCCACATATCTTTAATCCTGCTCCACATAACTTTAATCTTGCTCCAAATAACTTTAATCCTGCTCCACATAACTTTAATCTTGCTCCACATAACTTTAATCTTGCTCCACATAACTTTTATCCTGCTCCACATAACTTTAATCTTGCTCCACATAACTTTAATCCTGCTCCACATAACTTTAATCCTGCTCCACATAACTTTAATCCTGCTCCACAAAACTTAAATCTTGCTCCACATAATTTTTAATCCTGCTCCACATAACTTTTAAACCTGCTCCATATAACTTGAATCCTGCTCCAAATAACTTTTAATCCTGCTCCACACAACTTTTAATCCTGCTCCACACAACTTTTAATCCTGCTCCACATAACTTTAATCTTGCTCCACATAACTTTAATCCTGCTCCATATAACGTTTACATTGCTGCACATCACTTTAATCCTGCTCCACATAACTTTTAATCCTGCTCCACATAACTTTTAATCCTGCTCCACATAATTTTCAATACTGCTCAACATAACATTAATCCTGCTCCACATAACTTTAATCTTGCTCCACATAACTTTAATACTGCTCCACATAACTTTAATCTTGCTCCACATAACTTTAATCTTGCTCCACATAACTTTAATCCTGCTCCACATAACTTTAATCCTGCTCCACATAACTGTAATCCTGCTCCACATAACTTTAATCCTGCTCCACATAACTTTAATCCTGCTCCACAAAACTTAAATCTTGCTCCACATAATTTTTAATCCTGCTCCACATAACTTTTAAACCTGCTCCATATAACTTGAATCCTGCTCCAAATAACTTTTAATCCTGCTCCACACAACTTTTAATCCTGCTCCACATAACTTTAATCTTGCTACACATAACTTTAATCCTGCTCCATATAACGTTTACATTGCTGCACATCACTTTAATCCTGCTCCACATAACTTTTAATCCTGCTCCACATAACTTTTAATCCTGCTCCACATAATTTTCAATCCTGCTCCACATAACATTAATCCTGCTCCACATAACTTTAATCCTGCTCCATATAACTTTAATCCTGCTCCACATAACTTTTAATACTGCTCCACATAATTTTCAATCCTGCTCCACATAACATTAATCCAGATCCACATAACTTGAATCCTGCTCCACATAACTTTAATCTTGCTCCACATAACTTTAATCCTCCTCCACATAACTTTAATCTTGCTCCACATAACTTTAATCCTGCTCCACATAACTTTAATCTTGCTCCACATAACTTTAATCCTCCTCCACATAACTTTAATCTTGCTCCACATGACTTTAATCTTGCTCCACAAAACTTTAATCCTGCTCCACATAACTTTAATCTTGCTCCACATAAATTTAATCCTGCTCCACATAAATTTAAACCTGCTCCACATAACTGTAATCCTTCTCCACATAACTTTAATCCTGCTCCACATAATTTTTAATCCTGCTCCACATAATTTTTAATCCTGCTCCACATAACTTTTAATAATGCTCCACATAACTTTAATTTTGCCCCAAATAACTTTTAATCTTGCCCAAAATAACTTTTAATCCTGCTCCACATAACTTTAATCCTGCTCCACAAAACTTAAATCTTGCTCCACATAATTTTTAATCCTGCTCCACATAACTTTAATCTTGCTCCACATAACTTTAATCCTGCTCCACATAACTTTTAATCCTGCTCAACATAACTTTAATCCTGCTCCACAAAACTTAAATCTTGCTCCACATAATTTTTAATCCTGCTCCACATAACTTTTAATCCTGCTCCATATAACTTGAATCCTGCTCCAAATAACTTTTAATCCTGCTCCACACAACTTTTAATCCTGCACCACATAACTTTAATCTTGCTCCACATAACTTTAATCCTGCTCCATATAACGTTTACATTGCTGCACATCACTTTAATCCTGCTCCACATAAATTTTAATACTGCTCCACATAACTTTAATCCTGCTCCACATAATTTTTAATCCTGCTTCACATAATTTTTAATCCTGCTCCACATAACTTTAATCCTGCTCCATATAACTTGAATCCTGCTCCAAATAACTTTTAATCCTGCTCCACACAACATATAATCCTGCTCCACATAACTTTAATCTTGCTCCACATAACTTTAATCCTGCTCCATATAACGTTTACATTGCTGCACATCACTTTAATCCTGCTCCACATAACTTTTAATCCTGCTCCACATAACTTTTAATCCTGCTCCACATAATTTTCAATCCTGCTCCACATAACTTTTAATCCTGCTCCATATAACTTGAATCCTGCTCCAAATAACTTTTAATCCTGCTCCACACAAATTTTAATCCTGCTCCACATAACTTTAATCTTGCTCCACATAACTTTAATCCTGCTCCATATAACGTTTACATTGCTGCACATCACTTTAATCCTGCTCCACATAAATTTTAATACTGCTCCACATAACTTTAATCCTGCTCCACATAATTTTTAATCCTGCTTCACATAATTTTTAATCCTGCTCCACATAATTTTTAATCCTGCTCCATATAACTTGAATCCTGCTCCAAATAACTTTTAATCCTGCTCCACACAACTTTTAATCCTGCTCCACATAACTTTAATCTTGCTCCACATAACTTTAATCCTGCTCCATATAACGTTTACATTGCTGCACATCACTTTAATCCTGCTCCACATAACTTTTAATCCTGCTCCACATAATTTTCAATCCTGCTCCACATAACATTAATCCTGCTCCACATAACTTTAATCCTGCTCCATATAACTTTAATCCTGCTCCACATAACTTTTAATACTGCTCCACATAATTTTCAATCCTGCTCCACATAACATTAATCCAGCTCCACATAACTTGAATCCTGCTCCACATAACTTTAATCCTGCTCCACATAACTTTAATCTTGCTCCACATAACTTTAATCCTGCTCCACATAACTTTAATCTTGCTCCACATAACTTTAATCTTGCTCCACATAACTTTAATCCTGCTCCACATAACTTTAATCTTGCTCCACATAACTTTAATCCTGCTCCACAAAACTTTAATCCTGCTCCACATAACTTTAATCCTGCTCCACAAAACTTAAATCTTGCTCCACATAATTTTTAATCCTGCTCCACATAACTTTTAAACCTGCTCCATATAACTTGAATCCTGCTCCAAATAACTTTTAATCCTGCTCCACACAACTTTTAATCCTGCTCCACATAACTTTAATCTTGCTCCACATAACTTTAATCCTGCTCCATATAATGTTTACATTGCTGCACATCACTTTAATCCTGCTCCACATAACTTTTAATCCTGCTCCACATAACTTTTAATCCTGCTCCACATAATTTTCAATACTGCTCAACATAACATTAATCCTGCTCCACATAACTTTAATCTTGCTCCACATAACTTTAATCCTGCTCCACATAACTTTAATCTTGCTCCACATAACTTTAATCTTGCTCCACATAACTTTAATCCTGCTCCACATAACTTTAATCCTGCTCCACATAACTGTAATCCTGCTCCACATAACTTTAATCCTGCTCCACATAACTTTAATCCTGCTCCACATAACTTTAATCCTGCTCCACAAAACTTAAATCTTGCTCCACATAATTTTTAATCCTGCTCCACATAACTTTTAAACCTGCTCCATATAACTTGAATCCTGCTCCAAATAACTTTTAATCCTGCTCCACACAACTTTTAATCCTGCTCCACATAACTTTAATCTTGCTACACATAACTTTAATCCTGCTCCATATAACGTTTACATTGCTGCACATCACTTTAATCCTGCTCCACATAACTTTTAATCCTGCTCCACATAACTTTTAATCCTGCTCCACATAATTTTCAATCCTGCTCCACATAACATTAATCCTGCTCCACATAACTTTAATCCTGCTCCATATAACTTTAATCCTGCTCCACATAACTTTTAATACTGCTCCACATAATTTTCAATCCTGCTCCACATAACATTAATCCAGATCCACATAACTTGAATCCTGCTCCACATAACTTTAATCTTACTCCACATAACTTTAATCCTCCTCCACATAACTTTAATCTTGCTCCACATAACTTTAATCCTGCTCCACATAACTTTAATCTTGCTCCACATAACTTTAATCCTCCTCCACATAACTTTAATCTTGCTCCACATAACTTTAATCTTGCTCCACAAAACTTTAATCCTGCTCCACATAACTTTAATCTTGCTCCACATAAATTTAATCCTGCTCCACATAAATTTAAACCTTCTCCACATAACTGTAATCCTTCTCCACATAACTTTAATCCTGCTCCACATAATTTTTAATCCTGCTCCACATAATTTTTAATCCTGCTCCACATAACTTTTAATAATGCTCCACATAACTTTAATATTGCCCCAAATAACTTTTAATCTTGCCCAAAATAACTTTTAATCCTGCTCCACATAACTTTAATCCTGCTCCACAAAACTTAAATCTTGCTCCACATAATTTTTAATCCTGCTCCACATAACTTTAATCTTGCTCCACATAACTTTAATCCTGCTCCACATAACTTTTAATCCTGCTCAACATAACTTTAATCCTGCTCCACAAAACTTAAATCTTGCTCCACATAATTTTTAATCCTGCTCCACATAACTTTTAATCCTGCTCCATATAACTTGAATCCTGCTCCAAATAACTTTTAATCCTGCTCCACACAACTTTTAATCCTGCACCACATAACTTTAATCTTGCTCCACATAACTTTAATCCTGCTCCATATAACGTTTACATTGCTGCACATCACTTTAATCCTGCTCCACATAAATTTTAATACTGCTCCACATAACTTTAATCCTGCTCCACATAATTTTTAATCCTGCTTCACATAATTTTTAATCCTGCTCCACATAACTTTAATCCTGCTCCATATAACTTGAATCCTGCTCCAAATAACTTTTAATCCTGCTCCACACAACTTTTAATCCTGCTCCACATAACTTTAATCTTGCTCCACATAACTTTAATCCTGCTCCATATAACGTTTACATTGCTGCACATCACTTTAATCCTGCTCCACATAACTTTTAATCCTGCTCCACATAGCTTTTAATCCTGCTCCACATAATTTTCAATCCTGCTCCACATAACTTTTAATCCTGCTCCATATAACTTGAATCCTGCTCCAAATAACTTTTAATCCTGCTCCACACAAATTTTAATCCTGCTCCACATAACTTTAATCTTGCTCCACATAACTTTAATCCTGCTCCATATAACGTTTACATTGCTGCACATCACTTTAATCCTGCTCCACATAAATTTTAATACTGCTCCACATAACTTTAATCCTGCTCCACATAATTTTTAATCCTGCTTCACATAATTTTTAATCCTGCTCCACATAACTTTTAATCCTGCTCCATATAACTTGAATCCTGCTCCAAATAACTTTTAATCCTGCTCCACACAACTTTTAATCCTGCTCCACATAACTTTAATCTTGCTCCACATAACTTTAATCCTGCTCCATATAACGTTTACATTGCTGCACATCACTTTAATCCTGCTCCACATAACTTTTAATCCTGCTCCACATAATTTTCAATCCTGCTCCACATAACATTAATCCTGCTCCACATAACTTTAATCCTGCTCCATATAACTTTAATCCTGCTCCACATAACTTTTAATACTGCTCCACATAATTTTCAATCCTGCTCCACATAACATTAATCCAGCTCCACATAACTTGAATCCTGCTCCACATAACTTTAATCCTGCTCCACATAACTTTAATCTTGCTCCACATAACTTTAATCCTGCTCCACATAACTTTAATCTTGCTCCACATAACTTTAATCTTGCTCCACATAACTTTAATCCTGCTCCACATAACTTTAATCTTGCTCCACATAACTTTAATCCTGCTCCACATAACTTTAATCCTGCTCCACATAACTTTAATCCTGCTCCACAAAACTTAAATCTTGCTCCACATAATTTTTAATCCTGCTCCACATAACTTTTAAACCTGCTCCATATAACTTGAATCCTGCTCCACATAACTTTAATCTTGCTCCACATAACTTTAATCCTGCTCCATATAACGTTTACATTGCCTCACATCACTTTAATCCTGCTCCACATAACTTTTAATCCTGCTCCACATAACTTTTAATCCTGCTCCACATAATTTTCAATCCTGCTCCACATAACATTAATCCTGCTCCACATAACTTTAATCCTGCTCCATATAACTTTAATCCTGCTCCACATAACTTTTAATACTGCTCCACATAATTTTCAATCCTGCTCCACATAACATTAATCCAGCTCCACATAACTTGAATCCTGCTCCACATAACTTTAATCCTGCTCCACATAACTTTAATCTTGCTCCACATAACTTTAATCCTGCTCCACATAACTTTAATCTTGCTCCACATAACTTTAATCTTGCTCCACATAACTTTAATCCTGCTCCACATAACTTTAATCTTGCTCCACATAACTTTAATCCTGCTCCACATAACTTTAATCCTGCTCCACATAACTTTAATCCTGCTCCACAAAACTTAAATCTTGCTCCACATAATTTTTAATCCTGCTCCACATAACTTTTAAACCTGCTCCATATAACTTGAATCCTGCTCCAAATAACTTTTAATCCTGCTCCACACAACTTTTAATCCTGCTCCACATAACTTTAATCTTGCTCCACATAACTTTAATCCTGCTCCATATAACGTTTACATTGCTGCACATCACTTTAATCCTGCTCCACATAACTTTTAATCCTGCTCCACATAACTTTTAATCCTGCTCCACATAATTTTCAATACTGCTCCACATAACATTAATCCTGCTCCACATAACTTGAATCCTGCTCCATATAACTTTAATCCTGCTCCACATAACTTTAATCTTGCTCCACATAACTTTAATCCTGCTCCACATGACTTTAATCTTGCTCCACATAACTTTAATCTTGCTCCACATAACTTTAATCCTGCTCCACATAACTTTAATCTTGCTCCACATAACTTTAATCCTGCTCCACATAACTTTAATCCTGCTCCACAAAACTTAAATCTTGCTCCACATAATTTTTAATCCTGCTCCACATAACTTTTAAACCTGCTCCATATAACTTGAATCCTGCTCCAAATAACTTTTAATCCTGCTCCACACAACTTTTAATCCTGCTCCACATAATTTTAATCTTGCTCCACATAACTTTAATCCTGCTCCATATAACGTTTACATTGCTGCACATCACTTTAATCCTGCTCCACATAACTTTTAATCCTGCTCCACATAACTTTTAATCCTGCTCCACATAATTTTCAATCCTGCTCCACATAACATTAATCCTGCTCCACATAACTTTAATCCTGATCCATATAACTTTAATCCTGCTCCACATAACTTTTAATACTGCTCCACATAATTTTCAATCCTGCTCCACATAACATTAATCCAGCTCCACATAACTTGAATCCTGCTCCACATAACTTTAATCCTGCTCCACATAACTTTAATCTTGCTCCACATAACTTTAATCCTGCTCCACATAACTTTAATCTTGCTCCACATAACTTTAATCCTGCTCCACATAACTTTAATCTTGCTCCACATAACTTTAATCCTGCTCCACATAACTTTAATCCTGCTCCACAAAACTTAAATCTTGCTCCACATAATTTTTAATCCTGCTCCACATAACTTTTAAACCTGCTCCATATAACTTGAATCCTGCTCCAAATAACTTTTAATCCTGCTCCACACAACTTTTAATCCTGCTCCACATAACTTTAATCTTGCTCCACATAACTTTAATCCTGCTCCGTATAACGTTTACATTGCTGCACATCACTTTAATCCTGCTCCACATAACTTTTAATCCTGCTCCACATAACTTTTAATCCTGCTCCACATAATTTTCAATCCTGCTCCACATAACATTAATCCTGCTCCACATAACTTTAATCCTGCTCCATATAACTTTAATCCTGCTCCACATAACTTTTAATACTGCTCCACATAATTTTCAATCCTGCTCCACATAACATTAATCCAGCTCCACATAACTTGAATCCTCCTCCACATAACTTTAATCTTGCTCCACATAACTTTAATCCTGCTCCACATAACTTTAATCTTGCTCCACATAACTTTAATCATCCTCCACATAACTTTAATCTTGCTCCACATAACTTTAATCCTGCTCCACATAACTTTTAATCCTGCTCCACATAATTTTTAATCCTGCTCCACATATCTTTTAATAATGCTCCACATAACTTTAATATTGCCCCAAATAACGTTTAATCTTGCCCAAAATAACTTTTAATCCTGCTCCACATAACTTTAATCCTGCTCCACAAAACTTAAATCTTGCTCCACATAATTTTTAATCCTGCTCCACATAACTTTAATCTTGCTCCACATAACTTTAATCCTGCTCCACATAACTTTTAATCCTGCTCAACATAACTTTAGTCCTGCTCCACAAAACTTAAATCTTGCTCCACATAATTTTTAATCCTGCTCCACATAACTTTTAAACCTGCTCCATATAACTTGAATCCTGCTCCAAATAACTTTTAATCCTGCTCCACACAACTTTTAATCCTGCTCCACATAACTTTAATCTTGCTCCACATAACTTTAATCCTGCTCCGTATAACGTTTACATTGCTGCACATCACTTTAATCCTGCTCCACATAACTTTTAATCCTGCTCCACATAACTTTTAATCCTGCTCCACATAATTTTCAATCCTGCTCCACATAACATTAATCCTGCTCCACATAACTTTAATCCTGCTCCATATAACTTTAATCCTGCTCCACATAACTTTTAATACTGCTCCACATAATTTTCAATCCTGCTCCACATAACATTAATCCAGCTCCACATAACTTGAATCCTCCTCCACATAACTTTAATCTTGCTCCACATAACTTTAATCCTGCTCCACATAACTTTAATCTTGCTCCACATAACTTTAATCATCCTCCACATAACTTTAATCTTGCTCCACATAACTTTAATCCTGCTCCACATAACTTTTAATCCTGCTCCACATAATTTTTAATCCTGCTCCACATATCTTTTAATAATGCTCCACATAACTTTAATATTGCCCCAAATAACGTTTAATCTTGCCCAAAATAACTTTTAATCCTGCTCCACATAACTTTAATCCTGCTCCACAAAACTTAAATCTTGCTCCACATAATTTTTAATCCTGCTCCACATAACTTTAATCTTGCTCCACATAACTTTAATCCTGCTCCACATAACTTTTAATCCTGCTCAACATAACTTTAGTCCTGCTCCACAAAACTTAAATCTTGCTCCACATAATTTTTAATCCTGCTCCACATAACTTTTAATCCTGCTCCATATAACTTGAATCCTGCTCCAAATAACTTTTAATCCTGCTCCACACAACTTTTAATCCTGCACCACATAACTTTAATCTTGCTCCACATAACTTTAATCCTGCTCCATATAACGTTTACATTGCTGCACATCACTTTAATCCTGCTCCACATAAATTTTAATACTGCTCCACATAACTTTAATCCTGCTCCACATAATTTTTAATCCTGCTTCACATAATTTTTAATCCTGCTCCACATAACTTTTAATCCTGCTCCATATAACTTGAATCCTGCTCCAAAAAACTTTTAATCCTGCTTCACACAACTTTTAATCCTGCTCCACATAACTTTAATCTTGCTCCACATAACTTTAATCATGCTCCATATAACGTTTACATTGCTGCACATCACTTTAATCCTGTTCCACATAACTTTTAATCCTGCTCCACATAACTTTTAATCCTGCTCCACATAATTTTCAATCCTGCTCCACATAACTTTTAATCCTGCTCCATATAACTTGAATCCTGCTCCAAATAACTTTTAATCCTGCTCCACACAAATTTTAATCCTGCTCCACATAACTTTAATCTTGCTCCACATAACTTTAATCCTGCTCCACATAACTTTAATCTTGCTCCACATAACTTTAATCTTGCTCCACATAACTTTAATCCTGCTCCACATAACTTTAATCTTGCTCCACATAACTTTAATCCTGCTCCACATAACTTTAATCCTGCTCCACATAACTTTAATCCTGCTCCACAAAACTTAAATCTTGCTCCACATAATTTTTAATCCTGCTCCACATAACTTTTAAACCTGCTCCATATAACTTGAATCCTGCTCCAAATAACTTTTAATCCTGCTCCACACAACTTTTAATCCTGCTCCACATAACTTTAATCTTGCTCCACATAACTTTAATCCTGCTCCATATAACGTTTACATTGCTGCACATCACTTTAATCCTGCTCCACATAACTTTTAATCCTGCTCCACATAACTTTTAATCCTGCTCCACATAATTTTCAATCCTGCTCCACATAACATTAATCCTGCTCCACATAACTTTAATCCTGCTCCATATAACTTTAATCCTGCTCCACATAACTTTTAATACTGCTCCACATAATTTTCAATCCTGCTCCACATAACATTAATCCAGCTCCACATAACTTGAATCCTGCTCCACATAACTTTAATCTTGCTCCACATAACTTTAATCCTCCTCCACATAACTTTAATCTTGCTCCACATAACTTTAATCCTGCTCCACATAACTTTAATCTTGCTCCACATAACTTTAATCCTCCTCCACATAACATTAATCTTGCTCCACATAACTTTAATCTTGCTCCACATAACTTTAATCCTGCTCCACATAACTTTTAATCCTGCTCAACATAACTTTAGTCCTGCTCCACAAAACTTAAATCTTGCTCCACATAATTTTTAATCCTGCTCCACATAACTTTTAATCCTGCTCCATATAACTTGAATCCTGCTCCAAATAACTTTTAATCCTGCTCCACACAACTTTTAATCCTGCACCACATAACTTTAATCTTGCTCCACATAACTTTAATCCTGCTCCATATAACGTTTACATTGCTGCACATCACTTTAATCCTGCTCCACATAAATTTTAATACTGCTCCACATAACTTTAATCCTGCTCCACATAATTTTTAATCCTGCTTCACATAATTTTTAATCCTGCTCCACATAACTTTTAATCCTGCTCCATATAACTTGAATCCTGCTCCAAAAAACTTTTAATCCTGCTCCACAAAACTTTTAATCCTGCTCCACATAACTTTAATCTTGCTCCACATAACTTTAATCATGCTCCATATAACGTTTACATTGCTGCACATCACTTTAATCCTGTTCCACATAACTTTTAATCCTGCTCCACATAACTTTTAATCCTGCTCCACATAATTTTCAATCCTGCTCCACATAACTTTTAATCCTGCTCCATATAACTTGAATCCTGCTCCAAATAACTTTTAATCCTGCTCCACACAAATTTTAATCCTGCTCCACATAACTTTAATCTTGCTCCACATAACTTTAATCCTGCTCCACATAACTTTAATCTTGCTCCACATAACTTTAATCTTGCTCCACATAACTTTAATCCTGCTCCACATAACTTTAATCTTGCTCCACATAACTTTAATCCTGCTCCACATAACTTTAATCCTGCTCCACATAACTTTAATCCTGCTCCACAAAACTTAAATCTTGCTCCACATAATTTTTAATCCTGCTCCACATAACTTTTAAACCTGCTCCATATAACTTGAATCCTGCTCCAAATAACTTTTAATCCTGCTCCACACAACTTTTAATCCTGCTCCACATAACTTTAATCTTGCTCCACATAACTTTAATCCTGCTCCATATAACGTTTACATTGCTGCACATCACTTTAATCCTGCTCCACATAACTTTTAATCCTGCTCCACATAACTTTTAATCCTGCTCAACATAATTTTCAATCCTGCTCCACATAACATTAATCCTGCTCCACATAACTTTAATCCTGCTCCATATAACTTTAATCCTGCTCCACATAACTTTTAATACTGCTCCACATAATTTTCAATCCTGCTCCACATAACATTAATCCAGCTCCACATAACTTGAATCCTGCTCCACATAACTTTAATCCTGCTCCACATAACTTTAATCTTGCTCCACATAACTTTAATCCTGCTCCACATAACTTTAATCTTGCTCCACATAACTTTAATCTTGCTCCACATAACTTAATCCTGCTCCACATAACTTTAATCTTGCTCCACATAACTTTAATCCTGCTCCACATAACTTTAATCCTGCTCCACATAACTTTAATCCTGCTCCACAAAACTTAAATCTTGCTCCACATAATTTTTAATCCTGCTCCACATAACTTTTAAACCTGCTCCATATAACTTGAATCCTGCTCCAAATAACTTTTAATCCTGCTCCACACAACTTTTAATCCTGCTCCACATAACTTTAATCTTGCTCCACATAACTTTAATCCTGCTCCATATAACGTTTACATTGCTGCACATCACTTTAATCCTGCTCCACATAACTTTTAATCCTGCTCCACATAACTTTTAATCCTGCTCCACATAATTTTCAATCCTGCTCCACATAACATTAATCCTGCTCCACATAACTTTAATCCTGCTCCATATAACTTTAATCCTGCTCCACATAACTTTTAATACTGCTCCACATAATTTTCAATCCTGCGCCACATAACATTAATCCAGCTCCACATAACTTGAATCCTGCTCCACATAACTTTAATCTTGCTCCACATAACTTTAATCCTCCTCCACATAACTTTAATCTTGCTCCACATAACTTTAATCCTGCTCCACATAACTTTAATCTTGCTCCACATAACTTTAATCCTCCTCCACATAACATTAATCTTGCTCCACATAACTTTAATCTTGCTCCACATAACTTTAATCCTGCTCCACATAACTTTAATCTTGCTCCACATAACTTTAATCCTGCTCCACATAAATTTAAACCTGCTCCACATAACTGTAATCCTTCTCCACATAACTTTAATCCTGCTCCACATAACTTTTAATCCTGCTCCACATAATTTTTAATCCTGCTCCACATAACTTTTAATAATGCTCCACATAACTTTAATATTGCCCCAAATAACTTTTAATCTTGCCCAAAATAACTTTTAATCCTGCTCCACATAACTTTAATCCTGCTCCACAAAACTTAAATCTTGCTCCACATAATTTTTAATCCTGCTCCACATAATTTTAATCTTGCTCCACATAACTTTAATCCTGCTCCACATAACTTTTAATCCTGCTCAACATAACTTTAATCCTGCTCCACAAAACTTAAATCTTGCTCCACATAATTTTTAATCCTGCTCCACATAACTTTTAATCCTGCTCAACATAACTTTAATCCTGCTCCACAAAACTTAAATCTTGCTCCACATAATTTTTAATCCTGCTCCACATAATTTTAATCTTGCTCCACATAACTTTAATCCTGCTCCACATAACTTTTAATCCTGCTCAACATAACTTTAATCCTGCTCCACAAAACTTAAATCTTGCTCCACATAATTTTTAATCCTGCTCCACATAACTTTTAATCCTGCTCCACATAACTTTAATCCTGCTCCACAAAACTTAAATCTTGCTCCACATAATTTTTAATCCTGCTCCACATAACTTTTAAACCTGCTCCATATAACTTGAATCCTGCTCCAAATAACTTTTAATCCTGCTCCACACAACTTTTAATCCTGCTCCACATAACTTTATTCTTGCTCCACATAACTTTAATCCTGCTCCATATAACGTTTACATTGCTGCACATCACTTTAATCCTGCTCCACATAACTTTTAATCCTGCTCCACATAACTTTTAATCCTGCTCCACATAATTTTCAATCCTGCTCCACATAACATTAATCCTGCTCCACATAACTTTAATCCTGCTCCATATAACTTTAATCCTGCTCCACATAACTTTTAATACTGCTCCACATAATTTTCAATCCTGCTCCACATAACATTAATCCAGCTCCACATAACTTGAATCCTCCTCCACATAACTTTAATCTTGCTCCACATAACTTTAATCCTGCTCCACATAACTTTAATCTTGCTCCACATAACTTTAATCATCCTCCACATAACTTTAATCTTGCTCCACATAACTTTAATCCTGCTCCACATAACTTTTAATCCTGCTCCACATAATTTTTAATCCTGCTCCACATATCTTTTAATAATGCTCCACATAACTTTAATATTGCCCCAAATAACTTTTAATCTTGCCCAAAATAACTTTTAATCCTGCTCCACATAACTTTAATCCTGCTCCACAAAACTTAAATCTTGCTCCACATAATTTTTAATCCTGCTCCACATAACTTTAATCTTGCTCCACATAACTTTAATCCTGCTCCACATAACTTTTAATCCTGCTCAACATAACTTTAGTCCTGCTCCACAAAACTTAAATCTTGCTCCACATAATTTTTAATCCTGCTCCACATAACTTTTAATCCTGCTCCATATAACTTGAATCCTGCTCCAAATAACTTTTAATCCTGCTCCACACAACTTTTAATCCTGCACCACATAACTTTAATCTTGCTCCACATAACTTTAATCCTGCTCCATATAACGTTTACATTGCTGCACATCACTTTAATCCTGCTCCACATAAATTTTAATACTGCTCCACATAACTTTAATCCTGCTCCACATAATTTTTAATCCTGCTTCACATAATTTTTAATCCTGCTCCACATAACTTTTAATCCTGCTCCATATAACTTGAATCCTGCTCCAAAAAACTTTTAATCCTGCTCCACACAACTTTTAATCCTGCTCCACATAACTTTAATCTTGCTCCACATAACTTTAATCCTCCTCCACATAACATTAATCTTGCTCCACATAACTTTAATCTTGCTCCACATAACTTTAATCCTGCTCCACATAACTTTTAATCCTGCTCAACATAACTTTAGTCCTGCTCCACAAAACTTAAATCTTGCTCCACATAATTTTTAATCCTGCTCCACATAACTTTTAATCCTGCTCCATATAACTTGAATCCTGCTCCAAATAACTTTTAATCCTGCTCCACACAACTTTTAATCCTGCACCACATAACTTTAATCTTGCTCCACATAACTTTAATCCTGCTCCATATAACGTTTACATTGCTGCACATCACTTTAATCCTGCTCCACATAAATTTTAATACTGCTCCACATAACTTTAATCCTGCTCCACATAATTTTTAATCCTGCTTCACATAATTTTTAATCCTGCTCCACATAACTTTTAATCCTGCTCCATATAACTTGAATCCTGCTCCAAAAAACTTTTAATCCTGCTCCACACAACTTTTAATCCTGCTCCACATAACTTTAATCTTGCTCCACATAACTTTAATCATGCTCCATATAACGTTTACATTGCTGCACATCACTTTAATCCTGTTCCACATAACTTTTAATCCTGCTCCACATAACTTTTAATCCTGCTCCACATAATTTTCAATCCTGCTCCACATAACTTTTAATCCTGCTCCATATAACTTGAATCCTGCTCCAAATAACTTTTAATCCTGCTCCACACAAATTTTAATCCTGCTCCACATAACTTTAATCTTGCTCCACATAACTTTAATCCTGCTCCACATAACTTTAATCTTGCTCCACATAACTTTAATCTTGCTCCACATAACTTTAATCCTGCTCCACATAACTTTAATCTTGCTCCACATAACTTTAATCCTGCTCCACATAACTTTAATCCTGCTCCACATAACTTTAATCCTGCTCCATATAACTTGAATCCTGCTCCAAATAACTTTTAATCCTGCTCCACACAACTTTTAATCCTGCTCCACATAACTTTAATCTTGCTCCACATAACTTTAATCCTGCTCCATATAACGTTTACATTGCTGCACATCACTTTAATCCTGCTCCACATAACTTTTAATCCTGCTCCACATAACTTTTAATCCTGCTCAACATAATTTTCAATCCTGCTCCACATAACATTAATCCTGCTCCACATAACTTTAATTCTGCTCCATATAACTTTAATCCTGCTCCACATAACTTTTAATACTGCTCCACATAATTTTCAATCCTGCTCCACATAACATTAATCCAGCTCCACATAACTTGAATCCTGCTCCACATAACTTTAATCCTGCTCCACATAACTTTAATCTTGCTCCACATAACTTTAATCCTGCTCCACATAACTTTAATCTTGCTCCACATAACTTTAATCTTGCTCCACATAACTTAATCCTGCTCCACATAACTTTAATCTTGCTCCACATAACTTTAATCCTGCTCCACATAACTTTAATCCTGCTCCACATAACTTTAATCCTGCTCCACAAAACTTAAATCTTGCTCCACATAATTTTTAATCCTGCTCCACATAACTTTTAAACCTGCTCCATATAACTTGAATCCTGCTCCAAATAACTTTTAATCCTGCTCCACACAACTTTTAATCCTGCTCCACATAACTTTAATCTTGCTCCACATAACTTTAATCCTGCTCCATATAACGTTTACATTGCTTCACATCACTTTAATCCTGCTCCACATAACTTTTAATCCTGCTCCACATAACTTTTAATCCTGCTCCACATAATTTTCAATCCTGCTCCACATAACATTAATCCTGCTCCACATAACTTTAATCCTGCTCCATATAACTTTAATCCTGCTCCACATAACTTTTAATACTGCTCCACATAACATTAATCCAGCTCCACATAACTTGAATCCTGCTCCACATAACTTTAATCTTGCTCCACATAACTTTAATCCTCCTCCACATAACTTTAATCTTGCTCCACATAACTTTAATCCTGCTCCACATAACTTTAATCTTGCTCCACATAACTTTAATCCTCCTCCACATAACATTAATCTTGCTCCACATAACTTTAATCTTGCTCCACATAACTTTAATCCTGCTCCACATAACTTTTAATCCTGCTCAACATAACTTTAGTCCTGCTCCACAAAACTTAAATCTTGCTCCACATAATTTTTAATCCTGCTCCACATAACTTTTAATCCTGCTCCATATAACTTGAATCCTGCTCCAAATAACTTTTAATCCTGCTCCACACAACTTTTAATCCTGCACCACATAACTTTAATCTTGCTCCACATAACTTTAATCCTGCTCCATATAACGTTTACATTGCTGCACATCACTTTAATCCTGCTCCACATAAATTTTAATACTGCTCCACATAACTTTAATCCTGCTCCACATAATTTTTAATCCTGCTTCACATAATTTTTAATCCTGCTCCACATAACTTTTAATCCTGCTCCATATAACTTGAATCCTGCTCCAAAAAACTTTTAATCCTGCTCCACACAACTTTTAATCCTGCTCCACATAACTTTAATCTTGCTCCACATAACTTTAATCATGCTCCATATAACGTTTACATTGCTGCACATCACTTTAATCCTGTTCCACATAACTTTTAATCCTGCTCCACATAACTTTTAATCCTGCTCCACATAATTTTCAATCCTGCTCCACATAACTTTTAATCCTGCTCCATATAACTTGAATCCTGCTCCAAATAACTTTTAATCCTGCTCCACACAAATTTTAATCCTGCTCCACATAACTTTAATCTTGCTCCACATAACTTTAATCCTGCTCCACATAACTTTAATCTTGCTCCACATAACTTTAATCTTGCTCCACATAACTTTAATCCTGCTCCACATAACTTTAATCTTGCTCCACATAACTTTAATCCTGCTCCACATAACTTTAATCCTGCTCCACATAACTTTAATCCTGCTCCATATAACTTGAATCCTGCTCCAAATAACTTTTAATCCTGCTCCACACAACTTTTAATCCTGCTCCACATAACTTTAATCTTGCTCCACATAACTTTAATCCTGCTCCATATAACGTTTACATTGCTGCACATCACTTTAATCCTGCTCCACATAACTTTTAATCCTGCTCCACATAACTTTTAATCCTGCTCAACATAATTTTCAATCCTGCTCCACATAACATTAATCCTGCTCCACATAACTTTAATTCTGCTCCATATAACTTTAATCCTGCTCCACATAACTTTTAATACTGCTCCACATAATTTTCAATCCTGCTCCACATAACATTAATCCAGCTCCACATAACTTGAATCCTGCTCCACATAACTTTAATCCTGCTCCACATAACTTTAATCTTGCTCCACATAACTTTAATCCTGCTCCACATAACTTTAATCTTGCTCCACATAACTTTAATCTTGCTCCACATAACTTAATCCTGCTCCACATAACTTTAATCTTGCTCCACATAACTTTAATCCTGCTCCACATAACTTTAATCCTGCTCCACATAACTTTAATCCTGCTCCACAAAACTTAAATCTTGCTCCACATAATTTTTAATCCTGCTCCACATAACTTTTAAACCTGCTCCATATAACTTGAATCCTGCTCCAAATAACTTTTAATCCTGCTCCACACAACTTTTAATCCTGCTCCACATAACTTTAATCTTGCTCCACATAACTTTAATCCTGCTCCATATAACGTTTACATTGCTGCACATCACTTTAATCCTGCTCCACATAACTTTTAATCCTGCTCCACATAACTTTTAATCCTGCTCCACATAATTTTCAATCCTGCTCCACATAACATTAATCCTGCTCCACATAACTTTAATCCTGCTCCATATAACTTTAATCCTGCTCCACATAACTTTTAATACTGCTCCACATAATTTTCAATCCTGCTCCACATAACATTAATCCAGCTCCACATAACTTGAATCCTGCTCCACATAACTTTAATCTTGCTCCACATAACTTTAATCCTCCTCCACATAACTTTAATCTTGCTCCACATAACTTTAATCCTGCTCCACATAACTTTAATCTTGCTCCACATAACTTTAATCCTCCTCCACATAACATTAATCTTGCTCCACATAACTTTAATCTTGCTCCACATAACTTTAATCCTGCTCCACATAACTTTAATCTTGCTCCACATAACTTTAATCCTGCTCCACATAAATTTAAACCTGCTCCACATAACTGTAATCCTTCTCCACATAACTTTAATCCTGCTCCACATAACTTTTAATCCTGCTCCACATAATTTTTAATCCTGCTCCACATAACTTTTAATAATGCTCCACATAACTTTAATATTGCCCCAAATAACTTTTAATCTTGCCCAAAATAACTTTTAATCCTGCTCCACATAACTTTAATCCTGCTCCACAAAACTTAAATCTTGCTCCACATAATTTTTAATCCTGCTCCACATAACTTTAATCTTGCTCCACATAACTTTAATCCTGCTCCACATAACTTTTAATCCTGCTCAACATAACTTTAATCCTGCTCCACAAAACTTAAATCTTGCTCCACATAATTTTTAATCCTGCTCCACATAAATTTTAATCCTGCTCAACATAACTTTAATCCTGCTCCACAAAACTTAAATCTTGCTCCACATAATTTTTAATCCTGCTCCACATAACTTTTAATCCTGCTCCACATAACTTTAATCTTGCTCCACATAACTTTAATCCTGCTCCATATAACGTTTACATTGCTGCACATCACTTTAATCCTGTTCCACATAACTTTTAAACCTGCTCCACATAATTTTCAATCCTGCTCCACATAACTTTTAATCCTGCTCCATATAACTTGAATCCTGCTCCAAATAACTTTTAATCCTGCTCCACACAAATTTTAATCCTGCTCCACATAACTTTAATCTTGCTCCACATAACTTTAATCCTGCTCCATATAACGTTTACATTGCTGCACATCACTTTAATCCTGCTCCACATAAATTTTAATACTGCTCCACATAACTTTAATCTTGCTCCACATAACTTTAATCCTGCCCCATATAACGTTTACATTGCTGCACATCACTTTAATCCTGCTCCACATAACTTTTAATCCTGCTCCACATAATTTTCAATCCTGCTCCACATAACATTAATCCTGCTCCACATAACTTTAATCCTGCTCCATATAACTTTAATCCTGCTCCACATAACTTTTAATACTGCTCCACATAATTTTCAATCCTGCTCCACATAATATTAATCCTGCTCCACATAACTTTAATCCTGCTCCACAAAACTTAAATCTTGCTCCACATAATTTTTAATCCTGCTCCACATAACTTTTAAACCTGCTCCATATAACTTGAATCCTGCTCCAAATAACTTTTAATCCTGCTCCACACAACTTTTAATCCTGCTCCACATAACTTTAATCTTGCTCCACATAACTTTAATCCTGCTCCACATAACTTTAAGCTTGGTCCACATAACTTTAATCCTGCTCCACATAACTTTAATCCTGCTCCACATAACTTTAATCTTGCTCCACATAACTTTAATCCTGCTCCACATAACTTTAATCTTGCTCCACATAACTTTAATCCTCCTCCACATAACATTAATCTTGCTCCACATAACTTTAATCTTGCTCCACATAACTTTAATCCTGCTCCACATAACTTTAATCTTGCTCCACATAACTTTAATCCTGCTCCACATAAATTTAAACCTGCTCCACATAACTGTAATCCTTCTCCACATAACTTTAATCCTGCTCCACATAACTTTTAATCCTGCTCCACATAATTTTTAATCCTGCTCCACATAACTTTTAATAATGCTCCACATAACTTTAATATTGCCCCAAATAACTTTTAATCTTGCCCAAAATAACTTTTAATCCTGCTCCACATAACTTTAATCCTGCTCCACAAAACTTAAATCTTGCTCCACATAATTTTTAATCCTGCTCCACATAACTTTAATCTTGCTCCACATAACTTTAATCCTGCTCCACATAACTTTTAATCCTGCTCAACATAACTTTAATCCTGCTCCACAAAACTTAAATCTTGCTCCACATAATTTTTAATCCTGCTCCACATAACTTTTAATCCTGCTCAACATAACTTTAATCCTGCTCCACAAAACTTAAATCTTGCTCCACATAATTTTTAATCCTGCTCCACATAACTTTTAATCCTGCTCCACATAACTTTAATCTTGCTCCACATAACTTTAATCCTGCTCCATATAACGTTTACATTGTTGCACATCACTTTAATCCTGTTCCACATAACTTTTAATCCTGCTCCACATAACTTTTAATCCTGCTCCACATAATTTTCAATCCTGCTCCACATAACTTTTAATCCTGCTCCCTATAACTTGAATCCTGCTCCAAATAACTTTTAATCCTGCTCCACACAAATTTTAATCCTGCTCCACATAACTTTAATCTTGCTCCACATAACTTTAATCCTGCTCCATATAACGTTTACATTGCTGCACATCACTTTAATCCTGCTCCACATAACTTTTAATCCTGCTTCACATAATTTTCAATCCTGCTCCACATAACATTAATCCTGCTCCACATAACTTTAATCCTGCTCCATATAACTTTAATCCTGCTCCACATAACTTTTAATACTGCTCCACATAATTTTCAATCCTGCTCCACATAATATTAATCCTGCTCCACATAACTTTAATCCTGCTCCACAAAACTTAAATCTTGCTCCACATAATTTTTAATCCTGCTCCAAATAACTTTTAAACCTGCTCCATATAACTTGAATCCTGCTCCAAATAACTTTTAATCCTGCTCCACACAACTTTTAATCCTGCTCCACATAACTTTAATCTTGCTCCACATAACTTTAATCCTGCTCCACATAACTTTAAGCTTGGTCCACATAACTTTAATCCTGCTCCACATAACTTTAATCCTGCTCCACATAACTTTAATCCTGCTCCACAAAACTTAAATCTTGCTCCACATAATTTTTAATCCTGCTCCACATAACTTTTAAACCTGCTCCATATAACTTGAATCCTGCTCCAAATAACTTTTAATCCTGCTCCACACAACTTTTA
>NW_026249562.1:0-25000 GCF_019703515.2 Myxocyprinus asiaticus
CCCCATAATGACGTGAAAGTTTGATCTTTTTGCAAGTTTATTAAAAATGGAAAAATCACATGTACATAAGTATTCACAGCCTTTGCCATGACCCTCAAAATTGAGCTCGGGTGCATCCTGTTTCCACTGATCATCCTTGATGTTTCTACAACTTGATTGGAGTCCACCTGTGGAAAATTCAGTTGATTGGACATGATTTGGAGAGGCACACCCGTCTATATAAGGTCCCACAGTTAAGTGCATGTCAGCACAAACCAAGCCATGAAGTCCAAGGAATTGTCTGTAGACCTCCGAGAAAGGATTGTATCGAGGCACAGATCTGGGGAAGGGTACAGAGAACTTTCTGCAGCATTGACTGTCCCAATGAGCACAGTGGCCTCCATCCATAACTGGAAGTTTGGAACCACCAGGACTCTTCCTAGAGCTGGCCACCCAGCCAAACTGAGCGATTTATGGGGAGAAGGGCCTTGGTCAGGGAGGTGACCAAGAACCCGATGGTCATTCTAACAGAGCTCCAGCATTTCTCTGTGGAGAGAGGAGAACCTTCCAGAAGAACAACCATCTCTGCAGCACTCCACCAATCAGGCCTGTATGGTAGTGGCCAGACGGAAGCCACTCGGTAAAAGGCACATGACAGCCTGCCTGGAGTTTGCCAAATGGCACCTGAAGGACTCTCGGACAATGAGAAACAAAGATTGAACTCTTTGGCCTGAATGGCAAGCGTCATGCCTGGAGGAAACCAGGCACCGCTCATCACCTGGCCAATACCATCCCTACAGTGAAGCATGGTGGTGGCATCATGCTGTGGGGATGTTTTTCAGTGGCAGGAACTGGGAGACTAGTCGGGATTGAGGGGAAAGATGAATGCAGCAATGTACGGAGACATCCTTGATGAGAACCTGCTCCAGAGCGCTCTGGACCTCAGATTGGGGCGACGGGCCGTTGTCCTGTTGGAAGATGAACCTAAGCACACAGCCAAGATAACAAAGGAGTGGCTATGGGACAACTCTGTGAATGTCCTTGAGTGGCCCAGCCAGAGCCCAGACTTGAACCCGATTGAACATCTCTGGAGAGATCTGAAAATGGCTGTGCACCAACGCTCTCCATCCAACCTGATGGAGCTTGAGAGGTCCTGCAAAGAAGAATGGGAGAAACTGCCCAAAAATGGGTGTGCCAAGCTTGTAGCATCATACTCGGAAAGACTTGAGGCTGTAATTGGTGCCAAAGGTGCTTCAACAAAGTATTGAGCAAAGGCTGTGAATACTTGTTTTATTTTGCAAAGATTTCAAACTTTCACGTTGTCATTATGGGGTATTGTTTGTAGAATTGAGGAAAATATTGAATTTAATCCATTTTGGAATAAGGCTGTAACAAAATGTGGAAATAGTGAAGCGCTGTGAATTTCCGGATGCACCGTATGAATGGGGGTGGGTTTTTTGTTTGCAACCTACATGTACAAACAGGTCAATGTTACCAGTTTCAGTGGGACACCAATTCCAGGCAAAGCAGTCTATATCTTGGGACGTTGGAGCTGGCCACCAATACAGCTCAAGAGTCTTAAAACGGACCGTAATGGACGGGCATCCTTCTCCATCAATACTAGTACTTTTCCAAAAAGTGACGCTCCACTGATGGTAGGATTTGAGTTGATGGTCATTGAATTGAAGATGCCATTTTATTTAATTCTCTTTCTCCGCCCCACCTTTCTCAGGTGAGTGTTACTCCAGATGCTATTTTTGGCTACAAAAAGGCATACTTCACTTCAGCTGAGAAAAATGTCCAGATTTTTCAAAAATCTGCTCCCACTACCCCAACAATAAGTACACTTACTATAGTGAAGCCAGAGCAACCATTGAAGTGTGGTGTGGCGTTTCCAGTAACCATCAAATATTCATTTGTTGGAGAGACTTTCAACAGTGTCTGCAGCACAGACATCGTCTACATGGTGCGTACAAAATTTGACCTGTGTCCTGGTAGTTATTGCCAGGAACCAAACAGTGCAGCCAATGTCACCTGTCTGTCTCAGGTCTTGTCCAAAGGAGTGATTGTTCAACATGGATACCAAAAGGTTGAAGTGACCGCTTCTAATGCAGTATTGAGTGGCACGATGTCTTTCATGCTCTCCGTTGCACCAAATCTGGCTCCAGTAGTGCAGATTCTGGCATATTGTGTTCTACCTAGTGCAAGTGTAGTTGCTGTTGGCACAGATTTTGACACCGAAAAGTGTTTAAGAACCCAGGTATGGTGGGAAAGCTGGTTTTGGGGTCTTTGCACATTTATAGTACATGGCCATCTTCAGAAATCTTTGGCTGTAGAAGACTTGGATGTAAAATTGAGCAAATGCAAGAACTGTTGCTTAACCACTGGTTTGTTACAGGTGTCTGTGCAGTTCTCTCCTGATAAAGCAGTTCCAGGAGAGAACAACACCATACAGCTATCAGCTCAACCTGGTTCAGTTTGTGGCCTTGGCTCTGTAGATCAGAGCGTGTTGATTTTGGAGCCAGGGAGACGTTTAAATGCTGAAGCGGTACATGTGTATTTCCATTTTGTCACTTGCACTGTCATGGTCACCTGCCATTTGTACCCAATTCATGGTCCATTTACTTAATTTGCACTTCTGGATTTCAATGGCTGCTTGTACTCTGCACAATATTAAATTGACCTTTTCAAATTGTACAGCAAGTCTTGCGGATCACATGTCAGTGGTCCGCAGTCTATATGCTTTAATTGTGTAGCTTGTTGCTTTTGCCACCACATTGACAGGAGCTGGTATGACTATTGCATCCCCATCATAGATTTTCAATTTGCTGCCAGTGCGGACACTCTCCGGTTATCCTTATGATATAGATGATGACCCAGGATGTCAGTCTTTTGGACCTCTAAAACCTGTTCGTTCTCCTGCACGCCGAAGCATTTTGCCTAGGCCAGTACCCCAGGGAAATACCGAGGCCTATTACATCTTTAAGGTAAAGCATTCTGTGATGGCAGTGTATATTTAAGGCTTTAAATTCCTCATTTGGTGCCAGTAACATTTGCTTTCTGGTGCGTAATATGCATGAATTGTACGTACTTTTGTTTGACAGAACATGGGGCTGAAGATTGTGACAAATTTGGCTGCACTAAAACCACAGTGCAACTTTTGGGATGGTATGTCTAAATTTCTTAAGCTAATCGGCCAGTGGTGTTTAAGTTCAATGACATTTGAAACTTGGGCTTTTAAGGGGAAACTGAATTGAACCATTTAGCAACAGTGGTATTCAAAATGAAATATTGTGCAAGCTTTTGACCATATGATCCAAAGATCATGTACCTATGTTTACAGCATAAGGTTTTTTTTTTTCCCTCTGCCAAAAAAAAATTGCTACCTTGTCTTAATGTTGAATTGATTAAGCCGCTCTTGATCAGGGGTTGAGGGGGTCGCACACTGGACGATATCCTGCATCCTAAGATTCGAAGCCATCCTTTCCATAATTTTTGCATCCATTGACGGGGCCCAGCTCTGACTAAGACTTGAGGGAGTAAACTGGGTGCCTAAAACAAATCCTGCTTCCTCTGTCCTCAAGCCCATGAGCTGCAATCTAAAAGTCTACCATCATGAAGTAATCTCAATACATGATGAGAGGGCAAGGACTGAAGCTTCCTGACTCCTTGAAGGACGGGTGGATCCTGTGCAGAGGGGGGTGTTTTGTTTCTCTTCTCCCCCCCCCCCCCCATCAAGACACCTGATGTGTACATCCTCCACCCTCGCATCTGGCTGTCCTTGGTGCGGTGCAACTGGTGCTACGGTGATCTCTTCCAAGGGATGGCACTGGCAGCTACAGTTTGTGATGCCACTGAAGTGACTCGACTTGGATCCTTATTTCTGTAGAGGGAGGAGCTAGGATGCAAGGGGGGAAAAGAGGGTGCTTTCCTGAAACTGAACCCTATGTCGCCATTAGCCCAGACTAGAGGATTCTTTGTGTATAGTCAGTTTTTCAGTAGCAAGTGTCTGTGGTTTGACCGCTTGAATAAAGCCTAATTTACTAACCTGCAAATTTTAGCTTGAGTGCAAGAGCCTTTTGTATGAACTATGGTGAGTTCAATTATTACAACATGGAAGTCCAATGCAATAAATGTGCCATGAGGCAATGTGTAATTTGTCCAGTGCTCAACTTTTGAGGTCTTTCCATTGCTGTTCACTCATGGCTGATTCTCAACCCTGGTCCTGGAGTAGCCCTTTACTGCAGTTTCAGATGACTTATTTAACCCTGGTTTCAACTCTGCTCGGTGTAGCCTCCCAAATCTGCCTTTTTGTGCCTGACATGGGAGATTCCGAAAATATGCTGTGCTTGGGCTACTTGAGAACCAGGATTTGAGAACCACTATTGTGCTGCCAATGTACTCCCATTCCAGGTTTGCAAATTTAACATGTAGAAATTGTGTAAAGGAGGTTTCAATGGCTTTTTGTTCCTTGCTTGAAGTGGGGTTTCTTCCTGGAGTCATGGCAATGGCTCCTGTTACTGCTGCTGAACCACCAAGACCGAGTACAAGCTCTGACGTTAAGTCCCTTTCTGACGTGACCGTTCGGACCGCCTTCCCAGAGACGTGGATATGGCAACTTGCAGAAGTGGGGTTCGTGCAGTATCTAGTGTAACTTCAGTAATCTGTGGTTGAATTTGGCTTGGTGCCCAATTTGTTTTTTGTTTTTCCCTACAAAGGGCCTCTGGAACTGCTCTGGTTACTGTCAAGGTTCCTGATACCATCACCACTTGGGAGATGGAGACCTTCTGTCTGTCCCCCAAAGGTCTGGGTCTGGCTCCCCCTGCTCGGCTCACTGTTTTCCAGCCCTTTTTTGTGGAGCTCTCTCTGCCTTACTCCATTATCCGTGGTGAGAGCTTTGAGCTGAAGGCCACTGTCTTCAACTATCTGTCCAAGTGCATCATGGTGAGCTCTCTAAATTCAGTCAAATTGGTGACTCTCAAAGTATGGAACTAATTCCTCTTCCATGACAGGTCACCGCAACTCCAGCGGCTTCATCGAACTACACTCTTGAAGCCAACTCTCCTCCATATTCCTTCTGTCTCTGTGCCAATGGGCGGAAGACCTTTAAATGGACCCTTATTCCCCTTGTTCTTGGTTAGTTTTACTAGATCCACATGCGTGAGGTGTTTAGTGGCATTTTTATTTATTGTCAACTGTTCAATCGCAGGCATTCTGAATGTGACCATTAGTGCACAGGCCATGCAGTCAAAGACTATGTGTGGCAATGAGATTGTGACCGTGCCACAGAGAGGAAGCATTGATGTAGTCACTCGACGTCTACTTGTTCAGGTCTACATAGTTTAATTCTTGCATGTCTAAATACCTAACTGATTTCTCACTTTAAGGATTTTAATGTGCATGTATGTGTTGTGAATTTAACAAATACTATGTATAATTTTTAGGCTGAAGGTGTTGAAAGGACAAATGCCTACAGTTGGTTGCTGTGTCCACAGGGTTTGTCTGCACATCTTCTGTTTTTCTATTACCTCCTTTACAGCAAGTTTTCCTTGATCCTCTTGCTTTGGGTCTGTATTTTGTCCTGTTTGATAGGAAGCCGTGTTCTGGAACAGGTGACGCTGACTGTACCTGCAAATGTTATAAGTGGATCCACCAGATGTTCTGTTTCTGTTGTTGGTAAAGTTGCAAAAAGAGGCTGAATGATTTAACTAGTTGCATAGCTTTCAGGTTGACCCTTGAATCCCTTTTTGTAGGGGACATATTGGGCCGTGCATTAAAGAATCTTGATGGGCTGGTAAACATGCCATTTGGTTGTGGAGAGCAGAATGCTGCTATATTTTGTCCCATTATTTACGTTCTTGACTACCTGATGTACACTAAGCAGCTTACCTCTTTCATCAGAGAAAAAGCCCTTGACTTCCTAAGGATTGGTAAGTGAAGTGGACATGTGTGGGGGCTCTTTATTTTTTGATTTCCAATATTGTCAAACAAAACAGGATACCAGAGAGAACTGAACTACAGACATCATGATGGTTCATACAGTGCGTTCCGTACTGGTGATGGGAATACATGGTATGTAGAATCCTTCTGCAGATGCCTCTGACAAAGAGAGAGACTAATTTTTCCTAATCTTCACTTCCAGGTTGACTTCATTTGTCCTGAGGTGTTTTGGCAAAGCGAAGACATACATATATGTTGATCCAAATGTTATCCTTAGTGCAAGGAACTGGTTGGTTGATAGGCAGGGTCCTGATGGCTGTTTTGCGCAAGAGGGAATTCTTTACCACCATGAAATGAAGGTATGTAATGCAATTTTAAACCCTTGGTCTAAGAATGCAACTAAATCTGGTGACTCAAGGAAGTGAAATATTGCTTTATGCATTACAGGGTGGTGTAGATGATAATGTGACCATGACTGCCTACATTATGATAACTTTGCTTGAACTGCAAACTCCAGTCTCTGTAAGTTCATACCTGTTTGCACATTTATTGAAGTGCATCTACAAGCATGAGTGTTCTCCAACGCAGGGGGTTTTGTTACAGGATTCAGTAGTTGTCAGGGGTTTGTTCTGCTTGAGGCCGGTCATTGGGAATATAATAAACCCTTACACCACTGCTCTCCTTGCCTATACGTTCAGCCTTGCTGGAGAGACAAACGCTCGACAGACACTGTTAACTAAGTTGGACAATATTGCAATCACAACTGGTGAGAAACCCCTGTAGTCTTTACTGTTCACATGAGAGAACCTCAAATGTTTTGGAATGCAAACAATGCCCCCATTGTGTCATGCAGGAGGTCTTCACTGGTCTCCGACTCAGTCTGGTACTGAAACCACTGGTTCTTTAGCAGTGGAGATCAGCTCGTATGTTTTGTTAGCCGTTCTTACTGCAAATCCACTCCGTCCAGCTGACCTTGGCTATGCTAACCGGATTATCCGCTGGCTTGTGCAGCAGCAGAATCCCTATGGAGGATTCTCCTCCACACAGGTTTTTCAAACTAAAATTTAACATGCTAAATGTTGAGACCTGGGTTGCCTGTTTTATACATGAACATGGCAATACTAATGTTTGTTTTGATTAGGACACCGTGGTGGCTCTTCAGGCTCTATCATTGTATGCCAGGGTGTTCCGCTCGACTGGATCCAGCACCGTGACCATATCATCTGTGGGAGAAACCTACCAATTTGTTGTGAATGAGACCAACCAGCTGCTGTATCAGGAGAAGTCTCTGAAGAAAGTTTTGGGCAAGTGTAGTATTGACGTGAAGGGCTCCGCTTGTGCGTCTGTGCCCTTTTATTTTTTTTTTTTTTAAACTGTTTTTGCTGTGATTTTAACAGTCTCTCTCCCCCCCCCCCCCCCCCCCAACCCCAATGTAGATCGCCTTATTTTACAACATTCCAGCACCTGTTCAGACCACCAAATTGAGTGTTGAAGCAAAGGTCACAGGAGACTGCTTCTCATCACTTGGACAAAAACTAATGCTGAACTTCACTGTCAAGTAAGAACATGTATTATATTGCCAGCTCCATGAGTTTAGTATCTTCCCCCTAACTTGGATGACTAAAGGTCCATTTTATAAGATTGTGACTCCATTAGTGAAGTTGCTGGTCCCCCAGTGTATTATCTGCTAGAGCTTGGATGCATCATCTGCATCTTGAGCCTTGCAGATGTTAATGGGGATTGTTCTTCCTTGCAGATACAATGGGACACAATCAAATACTAACATGGTAATCATGGATATTAAACTCCTATCAGGGTTCACCGCAGACACCTCAACGGTAGGTTTGACTGTTTGAACCGACTTAATTTTTGCTTGTCTTTAGGCAAAGACTGTTGTACCAGTTCTTTCTGTGAAGAACTGATCTTAGACTTTCCTCCCCCATAGTTTACTCCACCAAATTCATTTGTACCAATTGTGGAGCATGTGGATCATGATGGGGATCATGTGATAGTGTACTTGAAAGCGGTAAGAGACTGACACTATAGTTGTGAATACACATGGAGTTTGTGTGCATACTCATGTTGTCTCTGTCTTGCAGGTTCCAAAAGATATTCCTTTGACTTTCAGGCTACAACTGACAAGAGCTTTCCAAGTGAAGAATATCAAGCCAGCTGTTATCAAAGTCTATGACTACTATGACCCAAGTATGGCTTTATCAAATAACATGATTGCTCTCAATGATTCCCTGTATACAGTACACCACCTTGAGCTAATGGTGTTTTTTTTCTTTTTTTTTTTTTTTTTCTCAACCCCTGCCCCCAAAAAGGTGACCAGTCTGAGACTACATATGCCTCCCCCTGTGTGTGAGATGGTGGTTGCTCTTATTTCAATAAAGTGTGTGTAACGCATGCCTTTTTGTATTTTGGCAAGATTTAATTGGGGGGGCTCAGATTCCTGCAAGAAATGACAGGTGGCATAGTCATAGTTTAATGTTTACTCGAAGCAGTCTGGGTATTTAATGCACATTTCATTTGCATTTTAATAATGCAGCAACTCTGTATCCATCAAACTGAATTAGGTTTTTTTTTTTTTTTTGCTCTTAAGCAGTACAACCAGTATGCATCTAACTTGATTTAACACTTCCTTGGAAGAAGTGAACGAACAGATCTTAAACCTGTAGCTGGAGGAACTAATGGACCCTGTTAGATATCAGATTGGGTTTTTAAAGGGGGGGGGGAGGTCTAAGTGTATACAATATTGATTTACTAATACATTTCACATCCATATAACTGAATCAAACTAGTGTTGGTTGCACCTTCCCAAGGACTGACCT
Organism: Myxocyprinus asiaticus; assembly: GCF_019703515.2. Classification (NCBI taxonomy): domain Eukaryota; kingdom Metazoa; phylum Chordata; class Actinopteri; order Cypriniformes; family Catostomidae; genus Myxocyprinus; species Myxocyprinus asiaticus. The sequence continues at coordinate 8,754 of NW_026249562.1, forward strand.
GGGAACAATAGTTTGGCAAATGGGTGTATTCCAAAATGATAAATTCCCCCCCAGTACTGGCCTACTTCTAATAGAAGCAAATAAAATCAGGATCTACAAAAACAGTACTTCCATGCTAGTTTACAGAAACTATTTTCTATTCTACTGTGCCTTTTTGTTGATGCCTAGATTTATTTTGAACACAAAGACACCCAGTATTTGGATTTATGCTGAAAGAATTCAGCCATCATGATTATTAACCTGTTTTTCATAATCTGGAAATTTGATAACCCCCAATGTCATACCTGTTTATTTGAAAAAATAAGTGGAAGCTATTAAAGCAGTGGTTTAATATGATCTAGTTACTGGATAATGGTTAGCTCTACTACATGAGCTCAATGTATTGGGGGGGGGGGGTGTGTGTAAGATTAGACTTGACCAAATGAGGCACAATGTGTTGAAATGGAAATCAGAGTATTAACTTCAAATTGTTTTTAGGGCAGCAATTAATATTCCAAGTTTTTTGAACAGTGTATTCTAATGTGCCCTGAACCCAAGTCAGTAAAAATTTATACTGAGGAAACAGATTTCATGCCTTTAATTTGTGGACTGGTACCATGGTAATTCTGAACTCTGCAAATGTGTATTTGTATGAACTGATTCAAGACAAATTTCGGTTTTTACAGACATGTGAATGGAATAATGTGTCCATGAACAAACGGGGGATGGTCAAAAGTAACAGTCAGTATCTGGGGTGGCCACCAGCTGCATAAGTATTGCAATGCATCTCCTCATGGACTGCACCAGATTTGCCAGTTCCTGCTATGTTACCCCACTCTTCAAGGCACTTGCAAGTTCCCAGGCATTTCTGGGGGGAATAGCCCTAGCCCTCACCCTCCGATCCAACAGGTCCCAGATGTGCTCAATGGGATTGAGATCCGGGCTCTACACTGGCCATGGCAGAACACTGATGTTCCTGTCTTGCATAGAATGAGCAGTATGGCTGGTGGCATTGTCATGGTGGAGGGTCATGTCAGGATGAGCCTGCAGGAAGGGTACCACATGAGGGGGGAGGAGGATGTCTTCCCTGGAACACACAGCATTTGCCTGCAGTGACTAGCTCAGTCCGACAATGATGCTGTGTCACACCGCCCCAGACCATGACAGACCCTCCACCTCCAAATCAATCCTGCTCCAGAGTACAGGCCCCAGTGTAAAGCTCATTCCTTCAACGATAAACGCAAGTCCGACCATCAACCCTGGTGAGACAAAACCATGACTCGTCAGTGAAGAGCACTTTTTGCCAGTCCTGTCTAGTCCAGCAAAGGTGGGTTTGTGCCCATAGGCGATGTTGTTGCCAGTGATGTCTGGTAAGGACCTGCCTTACAACAGGCCTACAAGCCCTCAGTCCAACCTCTCTCAGCCTATTGCGGACAGTCTGAGCACTTTTGGAGGGATTGTTTGTTCCTGGTGTAACTCGGGCAGTTGTTGTTGCCGCCATCCTGTACATGTGATATTCAGATGTACCAATCCTGTGCAGGTGTTGTTACATGTGGTCTGCAACTGCGAGGACAATCAGCTTTCCTTCCAATAGGTATTAAACTGAACATTTCTATTTTCATAAAACCATGAGTTTCGAATGTGCAGAATGTCCACAAGGTCGCAACACTCACATTTTAGCCTTTGTCATGAAAAAGCACTAGAAGACAATATACAGTTGTGCTCAAAAGTTTGCATACGCTGGCAGACATTGTGAAATTTTGGCATTGATTTTGAAAATGACTGATCATGCAAAAAAACCTCTTAAGGATAGTGATCATATGAAGCTATTTATTATCACATAGTTGTTTGGCTCCTTTTTAAATAATAATGATAACAGAAATCACCCAAATGGCCCTGATCAAAAGTTTACATACCCTTGAATGTTTGGCCTTGTTACAGACACACGTTTAAATGGCAATTAAAGGTTAATTTCCCTCACCTGTGGCTTTTTAAATTGCAATTAGTGTCTGTGTATAAATAGTCAATGAGTTTGTTAGCTCTCACATGGATGCACTGAGCAGGCTAGATACTGAGCCATGGGGAGCAGAAAAGAACTGCGTAAGGTAATAGAACTTTATAAAGAAAAAGATATCCAAAGCCTTGAAAATGCCAGTCAGTACTGTTCAATCACTTATTAAGAAGTGGAAAATTTGGGGATCTCTTAGTAAACCCACAGGTAACCTCAGGAGAAATACAGGCTGCTCTGGAAAAAGACTGTGCCATCCCAGGTCAGTAACGTATTCTACATACTTCAGCAATGGTAGATTTTTTTTTTTTTTTTTTTTCACTTGTTTTGACTATAAAAACCTCTGCCAGTACAGTAAGACAAAATACACATGTTAAAACACATTCTTATGTAGTGTTGTTTCTAAAACAAGATGAATCAAATTGATCTTGTTTTAAGGATTTTTAGATATTTTTACAGGAAAATACAATATCAAGAATATGACTTTTGCCCTAATATCAAAGGTCTTACTAGAAAAAGAAATTATGATCCAATGTGAATTTTCTTGATAAAAAAAAAAAAAAAAAATGATCATGCCTGGGAACATGTGCATGTAAAATGGCTAGAAATAGCATTTTAGCTTGGCATAAAGCTCACAATTTACACAAGCTTTATTTCTATTTCTTCTGCTCCAAACTTCTGTCTGCTCATATGAATGTAACACATAAGAAAATGTTTCACTGCTGTTCTAATGCACTTTGGATCGCATCATTTATATGTATAAATGTTTTCCATCTGAAAGGACTAAATATTAAATGAAACAAATGACAATAAAATGCAAAGTAATCTCTTCAGTAATCAAAATACTTCTTGAACGTAACTTCTAAATACCAATTATTTAATTTGTAACTGTAGTGGAAAACAGTTACTCATTTAAAATATATACATAAATCCTCATTACATGTATTTCGTTACTCCCCAACCCTGAGAATGAGAAATGCTCTCTGACAAGAACAGAGGGAATAACATGCTTATTTTGCCAAAATGACATATGCAGTTTTGGTTCAAAGAAAGTTAAGGCAGCATTTCTCAGCAGCTGTACAACAGTGTATGATGGAACAATGGCAAAATGCGATAAATGGTAAACCTGTGTGCACACCAAACCAATGCATTTATGAAAATGATAATATGATAACATGTTACGTTGAAAATGAAGGCGAATATGATAGTTGTGGTTGAGAACAGACCAATATTTAAGTCCTGTTTTTCTTTAAATTCTTCTCCCTGTCCAGAGGTGGTGATATGAAAAATCACCAAAAACAAAAGAATTTGTAAGTGAAAGTGGAAATTTATATTTAAAAAAAGGACTTAAATATATATCTGTTTCTCACCCACACATCTCTTATCTTCAGAAGTGATAAGAATTTAACCACTGGAGTCATATGGATTAGTTTTATTTAATGGTTCACTGATCACTGTACAGCAAGTCAGAATAACTACCATATTGAGGCTAGAAAATGGGCAACTTAATATTCAGATTTCTTAAACACTTTTAAGAACAAAACAGCATATTAATGTAAATTACATCATGTCTGAAAGTTTAAATTCATGAATGCTTAGAACTGCCAACAATTCACCCTCCAGAGGCCACTCATGCATCAAGGGCTGAGAAAGTGCTCATTCATTAGAGTAGCAGTGTATGCGTGCTGCAAAAAAGATCAGCCCTGATTCTAGGCATGATTGGCCAATCTCGGATGAAGATTGGACGATTTAGATCGGTTGCTGATCGATCGGTGCACCCCTACTTTTTTGCTGCCTTTGTGCTTTTTGGATCTTCAAAGTTCTGGTCACCAGTCACTTGCATTGTATGGACCTACAGAGCTGAATATTCTTCTAAAAAAAAAAAAAAAACCTTGTTCTGCAGAAGAAAATCATACACATCTGAGATGCATGAGGGCGAGTAAATTATGAGATCACTTTCATTTTTGGGTGAACTATTCCTTTTAATATAGAAAAAAAACTAACTGGGTTTCAAAAAGTTGTATTCATTCAGGAAAAATATAAAATCACACCATCTATGTGACCAACAGACAAAACTACAGTTTATACATTTAAGAACTGCAGCTAACGGCTGATGCTGTTGGTCGTAAATGGACCGAAACGGACTGAACAGCTAACTTTATTGAAATACATCAGAAGTTACCTATTAATACGGACACTTTGAGCTGGGAGTGCCTCCTTTCTGGTCTCCGCATTGGCTGCCTTTCCCCCATTTGGAGAGTGGGTGGCAAGAGTATCTCATCTAAAAGGTAACAAGGAGAAGCTCACATATACATTTTTTGAAATCCTGGGTGTTGATCCTTTCAAACTGACTTGATTTTCACTCCCTCTCCCAAACTGATGTGATCAATTACCTAACAGGTAAAAGCAGGTTTTTGGAATTGACCACCGCAGTGACTAATTTTTCTAGGCTGTAAAATCAAATGGCAGTTAAAAAAAAAAACAAAAAAAAAAAAAAACCCCCACACAAACCTAAATTAACCATACATATTTGAACAGTGATAGCCTCTGTTGTCCTGTGCTCAAACTATATTTAATTGAAATGATAATATTGCCTTGATTAACTTTAGAAGCTTGCTGGTCTTAACAAGTGTCACTGTCCAAATACTTACAGCTTGCACTGTACAGTACATAGTTTTGTCAGAGTTAGATCTTCCATAACCAAAAGGACTTAGAAAAAAATGCTAATCAGCCATATTAGACAGCTTTCTGGAAACAAACTTCTGATTAGACTGCCCCAGTCAATAACACAAGGGAATTAGTTTGGCAATCCCACTAATCAAATCAGAGACTAGTCTGTAAACCCTGCCAATCCAGATTACAGAGGACACATGTTAAAATTTAAATACAATAATTGTATTATTGAGACCCACTTATACCTGCCCACTTCCTTAATCAGTGCATGCTCCTTGGTTTTGCCCAGTAGTGTCCTCAGAGGGAGATGAGGTGCAGGATGTGTCGGACTTCTGCTTCCCGCTGCACATCATCTTCATTTCCCCAACTGTACTTTTTAGCTCCTGAACAACAGAATGCATTTCTGGAGAAAATTAGAGAGGTACACAACCATTTATTTATATTGAATACAGTAGATTTAAACCCCCCCCCCCCCCATCCTAGGCAGTGATGGGTGAGATGTTGAGTCAATCAGTGATAATTAAGTTGTGTATGTTCTCGTGTATTGGGCCTTCTACTTAATTGCTACTTTAAATGAGAAGTTACAAATAGGGGGTACGGGGCAGGTGGGGGTTATTTAAAGGAGATGTGGTTAAGCAGAATCTGTTTGAATTTAAATGGATTTAAAGAAAGGCAGCTTTTCAACCAAACCGCCTGTCAGCTGTAACACTGATAAAGAAGAATATCTGGGGATTCAGATTTATGAGAATGGTTACACAATTGCTGTAATTAACTAGGTTTCTTTACCTTTCCACTCTCTCAGCTTTTATCCTGAATCATTCATATTTTAAATCATCTTTTAGCTCTCATTTAATTTAGTTTTTATCTCCTCAGCAATGTCTGAACTCCCATGTTGATGAGGAGACCAAGGACTGAGACTTGTTTCCTCTACCACTCCCACAGGGTTTGGTTTCTGAAGTACAATGTCAATTATTACACATTCAAAACTACAATGAAAGAAATAAATGAAGTTGCATACTACTCACCATAAACTGAGAGCAGCTTTGTCTCACTGCTACCATAATATTTAGTTGAACAACACTTTTGGGCTTTTTTTTTTTTTTTAGCAGTAACAAGTGCATCTTCCTGAAAATAACATCATGCAATAAAAATATATGGTGAATGGAGCACAGGAAAAATAGGCAAAAATATCCAGACTAAAAAATACAGAGCACAGCATGAGACCACAACAAGAGAACGATCCGATACTGAACTCACACAAAAGGGCTGCTTATAAGGGAGAGAGAAGATAGTGTGCAGGTGCCGAGCTAATCAAGCAGTGGCTGGTAATGAGTGTTGCTGGGCAATGCTGCTGCGTGATTAACTCCGCACCAGCAACAACACGAGGGAGACACACAGAAACAAACCAGCAGAATTAATCCTCCCAAGACACTATGCCACTAAAATGTCCTGTCCTCCAAAGAAATGCAAATCTTTTCTTGAAAATAACTCTTCCACTCCAAAACATCCAATCAAAAGAAGAGACAAATCCAAAATATTTCTGGAAGATGATGCCGAGAAAACTCCTTGTAACACCATTGTAAGAAGAAATACCACACTAAGTGCCAATCTAATTCAGCCAAGTCAGGATCGTCTTCACGAGTTACTCTTGGTAGTCTATTAGATTATTATTATTATTGTATCATGGAAACATTATTTATATATATATTTTTTTTACTTTTATCTATGACACACATAGAGGACAGAGCAGAGTCTGAAGAAGACACCCAACTGCTATGCAATGAAGAGGTAGCTGACTTAACACTGAAATGAAGTTTTGTTTTCTTCTAAGATTGTATGTCTATGTAATAATAATCAAACCTTTTACACTTGGATTGTAAAATAATTTTACAGTTTACCACTTTAAAAAGAAATATTTGTTGTAAGCCTGATGGTCATTTTATATTTGTACAGCCAGAAGACATTGCAGGTGCTGATGTAGAAGAGGAAGAACAAGACACATGGTTAAGTTATGAAGAGGTATTGTCATTATTAGTGAGCTTGCAGTTGTTGAATGGAAGACATGGTTTTACTTATTAATCAAACATGCTTCCATTAATCATAATAAATCTTTGGAGAGCCTAAATAAAACAAACATTTTTATCCCCACAACATCAAATTGATAGTCATGCACATTGTACCATTTTTCTGATCTTTAGCACAGAGATGCCACCGTTTCTGAAGCGGATGATGGACAGGGTACAGTTATAATATTGCTGGTGAACTGAAAATTAATCATTATATAATAAATAAACAAAAACATAGCTAATATTTTGTCAAATAATGAAAATGATGAAACCATTTTCAAATCTAATAGAGGTGACAATGTTAGGTAATGTGGATGAAGAGTCATAAATAACTGTAAATGGTCATACATACATTCATTTCCTTCTCATTACAGTATTGCAGGTCAACCAGTTCTGGAGAAAAAAATATCACAACAACCACTTTGATCCATGATGGGGACCAACCTTTGTCATCGGTCAGAGTTATTTGCAAAGGGAAATCCCCAGGCCTAGATGGCATACCAGTTGAGTTCTATTTGTCCTTCTGGGCCAAACTGGGTCCACTTATGTTAGATATGATCCAATATTCAATTGATCAAGGATCCTTTCCGCAAAATATGAACATGGCTATTATATCTCTTCTGTTAAAAAAAGATAAAGACTCTACATCCTGTTCTAGTTATCGCCCACTCTCTTTAATTGGTACAGATGTTAAAATTTATGCAAAAGATTTAGCATGCCGATTAGAAGGCGTTATGGCCAAATTTGTTCATCATGATCAAACAGGGTTTATCAAATCTCGCTCTGCCTCAGACAACCTGTGAAGATTGCTTCACATAATTCACTCAGCAGAACAATTGACTTCTTCTGCAATTCTCTCTTTAGATGCAATGAAAGCATTCGACCATTTGGAGTGGAACTATTTGTGGGCAGTGCTAGTTCACCTAGGTTTTAGTGCTAACTTTATAAATATGATTAAAATCTTGTATGGTAACCCCTCAGCTACCATTCTTACTGGCCAGGTATATTCACAATCTTTTCCGATTAGAAGAGGCACTCGTCAGGGTTGTCCTCTTTCACCTTTACTGTTTGTTCTATCTTTAGAACCTCTTGCTCAAGCTGTACGTCAGTCAGAACTTAAACTTCCTATATCGGTTAGGAACACCTCACATTACATATCTTTATTTGCAGATGACATATTGCTTTTTTTAGACAATCCTGTTCAATCAGTCCCCCATGTTTTAAATTTATTCAATCAGTTTAGTAATCTGTCTGGGTATAGGATTAATTGGACAAAGTCATATCTGCTCCCTCTCAATTTCTGTGTTGGATCTGTGACGTTTTCTGGTTTTATTCTGGTGGTGCATTCCTTCAAATACTTAGGGATAGATATCTATCCCTCTCTGAAAGATATTGCTTCAAAAGAATTTAACTACAACTTGGCCAAAGTAACCTCAGATCTCACAAATTGGTCGCACCTTCCTACTTCTTTCTATGCAAGAATATCTGTGGTTAAAATGAATATCCTTCCTCATGTAAATTTCTATTCCTCTATGATTCCTTTACCCCCACCAGCTGGCTATTGGAAAAAACTCAATTCAGTAATTGCTCTTTATATCTGGAATGGTAAACGTCCCCGAATTAAGTTATCTACTTTACAGCGCAGCAGAACAGATGGGGGTTGGTCCTTCCCAAATTTTAAGTTATACGCTGACTCCTTTACTCTTCGTGCACTGTCATCCTGGTTTAAACCAAATGTGTTGACTTCATGGTGGGCTATTGAAGAATCGCTTGTTTCTCCTCACGATATAAAGCATTTGGTTTTTGCTGGAGTCTCACTTAGACAATGTAAACTTCGTTTTGGCCCTATTATAACACATTTTATTTCTACTTGGAGAGTGTTGACTAGGAAGATAGAGCCAAATTTGATTTGGCATCGTCATTCACCTTTGTTCCATAATAATAAATTTTTATCTGGAAAGAACCCATTTCATTGTGCACAATGGGTTAAATATAAAGTAAATTGTCTTGGTGACATTTATGATGACAAAGGCTTAAAATCATTTCAAGATATTAAGACTCTTTTTAATTTACCAGGAACTTCCTTTTTTATGTATCTTCGTATTAGGTCTGCGCTTCGCGCATATGGAGTTCCCTGGGACGCACAATTACCCGTACACTCCTTGCGAAAGGTAATTCTTCCAACTGATAAATCGGTTATTTCTGCCTCAGCTATTTACTCTTTTCTCCTCAAAAACTCATACAAACCACTTTCCATAACATCTATTTGGTCTAAGGATATCAGCAGTGACATACAATCTTTATTTACTGATCAAATTTGGGAGACAATCACATCATCTTCAAAAAAACCTGAACCATCAGATGATCCATTGGAAACTACTGCATAGGCACTACCTGTCCCCTTTAAAACGTTTCTATATGCATTTGTCACCTTTCCCGAATTGTAACTTATGTCCGCAGAGATCACTTGGTACCTATTTAAATTTTTTTCTGGGAATGCCCTACACTTTTTCCTTTCTGGTTGCAGCTTGCTCATGACATATCATTCCTGTTAGATAAAGATATGGTTTTGACTCCAGAACTTTTCTTCCTAAATAACTTCTCTGAATTGGCATTGTCTTCGCAACAGAGTAACACACTTTTAGCTGCTTTCACTGCTGCAAAGAAAATGTTAGTCAGTCGTTGGATTCCTCCACATACGATGAGCAGGCGTGTATGGGCCTTATCTTTGTTGGATATAATTTCTTTGGAGTTATCAACAGCTCGCATTCATGGAGCAAAGACAAAGACTAAAAACTTGGAGTTCTACTTTTGATATTGTTAAATCTTTTATTTCTTCCTTTTGATGTGAAAGTCATTTTGTATTTATGTATATTTTCTACTGATCTGTTGATCTAGATGTTTTTCTTTTCTCTTTTACCATTGCAATGTCTTGCAGTTCCTCAGCACAGTATAAGTCTACCTGGTGGGTGGGGGTGGTTACACTTTAATAATTATATCTTTTTGTATTGAACTGACCACTCAATAAAAACAATTGTTCATAAAAAATAAAAAAAAGAAGGTAACAGAGTATGTATACAGTGGTGGCTCAGTAGTTAAGGCAGTTAAGGCTCTGGGTTACTGATCAGAAGGTTGGGGGTTCAAGCCCCAGTATTGCCAAGATGCCACTGTTGGGCCCTTGAGCAAGGCCCTTGATCCTATCCGCTCCAGGGGTGCCATATCATGGCTGACCCTGCACTCTGACTCCAGCTTAGCTGGGATGTGTGGAAAAAAGAATTTCACTGTATATGTGTGATAAATAAATTAAATTTATTTATATATATATATATATATATATATATATATATATATAATTACTTCCATCAAAGGTGACAAACAAATGTATAGAAATTGCAAAAAGCCAGATGGAATTGTTGTTTTGCCCTTACCAAATACTTATGAACATGATTAACAAATACAGAATCAGAAGTAGTGTGACAAACTTAATGCAATGTGCGAGGACAAAATATATCTTTTGGGGAAAGTTTTCATAATTGAATTATATGTACAAATTCAGTAAACCCTCAAAGTTTACCGTATATGAATTGCATAAAACTCAATGTTAAAGTAAATGTTAATGCTGTTAATATAAGTGTAAGTGTATTACTTGTACTAACTGCATTACCCTGTTTGAAGATGTTTTAATATTTCTGTGTGTACACAGAGGACTGCAGATCTCTTAATTGTAATTTGTAATGTGACAAGTAAAATGTCTGTTTGAATTCAAATATGTATACTTGCAAATGTAACAAAGTCACTCCTTATCTTAATCTCATGGATTGTCATAATAGCATGATGAACTCTTTTTTCCATAACATTATAAAATACTGAGGCACAGCACAATGTGGTACAAGTGGAGTGTATACACAGTTCAGTGTATGAACTGCAGTTATGTTGCATTTATACTTCATCATAATGTAAATCCACAGTGTTACTTCACTGTACTGTAGATATACTGCAGTTGTATTGTATTGTACTGCAGTTATACTGTAGATTACTTTATGTACTGCTGTTATACTGCAGTTGTACTTCATTGTACTGCAGTTATTTGTTGTGAGAAACAGATCAATATTTAAGTCCTTTTTTTACTATAAATTCTCCTCCCTGCTCAATCAATCTCCACTTCTTACTTCTTCTGGCATATAACCTCCTACTGGTCAGGGAGGAGAATTTATGATACAAAATGACTTAAATATTTATCTGTTTGTCACTCAAACCTATCATACCTATCTGAACCGTGTTTGGTAAGTTACTCCAAAAAAGTAATTAATTACTAATTACATCTTCTACATTGTAATTAGATTACTGTATGTAACGAGGTAAGGTGGGCAAGGAGGAGGCGGAACCGGCTAAAATGTAAAGTTTAATGACAAAACTCAACATAAACACAGACACACATGCACACAATAGCCCGATTCAGGGCCGGCCATGTGTCCTTACGGCCCGGCCCGGCCCAGCCCCACCCTCTTCCTCGTCACACCCCTCCATCACCGAGGGGCATGACGCACTCCCCTCCCTTCCTTGGGGGGGGGGGGTGCTGCCCTTCTGGCTGTGCCTTCCAGCAGGTCTTCCCCGCCTTTTGGAGCCCTGGGAGAGATGAGGGCAGGGAAAGGGGAGAGGAAAGAGCGAGGTGGAGCGACAGAGAGAAAACTTGCTCACCACGACCCCTCCGTCCCCAGGCAGACATCCGCGGCTGCTCCTTTGGCGGATGGCAGTGGCGAGGACTCCGCGACAGCACATACCTCCTGGGTTTTGGAACTGGCGCCTCCGGCTAGTCTTTATCCCCCTCCCGGCTGATTAGCCCGCCCTCCTACTCATCACACTGTACTAATTACTGTACTAATTAAATTACTCATTACTAAAAACATTACACCTCCAGGAGCTCCTCCAAGCCCAAGCCGAGGATCGGCTGGCCTTGTGGAGCTGGTTAGCTCCAGGCGGTTCCTCCACTGTGGTCCCGGAAGCAGTGACGAAGCCACCACTGCTGCTCCAAAAGATGGGCCCCCAGGATGAGGCATACCTGAGTTCCTTTGAGCAGTCGGCCACTGCCTCCGGCTGGCCACGAACCCAAAGGGCCCTCCACCTGCTGCCGCTGCTTTCCGGGGAGGCCTAGCTCGCGGCACAGCAACTACCAGTTGAGGACCGCCTGGACTACGTCAAGCTGAAGATCGCTGTCCTGCAACGGGTTGGCTGTAGCCTCGAACAACACTGTCAGCGATTCCACTCCCTAACCTTGAGCGACGCCGGTTTGCGTTTGCCCAGCAGCTCCATGGTGCCTGCCGAAGATGGGTGCTGGCCGAGGAAGGGTGCAGTGTGGAGGAGCTTATCGACCTGATGGTGCTGGAGCATCTAACTGTTCACCTGCCCAGAGGAACAGCAGAATGGGTCCAGTGCCATCGCCCCACGTCGGTGGATGATGCTGTCCAGCTGGCCGAAGCCCATATGACAGCCTAGCTGGAAGCCAGCAAGCCACAGTCCAGATCTCTCTCTCTCTCTCTCTCCCTCTCTTGCTTCTCCTCCCCCTCTTGCCCCTCCCTCTCCTCCCTCTCACCCTATACCCGCTCCCCGGAAACAGGGAGTGGTGCCACCCAAACCGGCACCCCGCCTTCGTGGGCTACATGATGCGCTGGCTCCCTCCCCTACCCTTCTCCGTTATCCTTCCCAGGATGATGTCTCCGCCGCCACAGGTGCAGCTGGGAAGCCTGGGGCGGACTGTCGGAGTGGCGGGAAGCAAAGTCGCGTCCAAGACTGCCGACCGGTAATGGAGGTGGAGACGTGGATTCGGGTCCCCGATATGCCACAGTCTGCCCCGTCGAGCAGGGATGTACAGGATACTGGTAAACATTAAGGGGCATACATACCAAGTCCTGGTGGATTCGGGCTGTAATCAAACCTCGATCCACCATGGCTTGGTTCATGACAGGGCTTTGGGTACAAAACACAAGGTGATGTGTGTGCACGGGGATGTTCACAAATATCCGATATTACAAATAACCCCTATTATTTGCAGTCAGGGAGGTCCCGCAAGCCTCCACAGGGTTTTCCCCCTTCTAGCTCCTGTAGTCAGTCCGGTTCTGTGTTGATTACTGGAAAGTCAACACAGTGTCTAAATTTGACACGTACCCAATGCCCGGAATTGACGAACTGCTCGAATAGTTGGGTGCGGCTCAATTTTATTCGACATTGGATTTAACTAAGGGATATTGGTAGATCCCCTTAACTCCATTATCCCAAGAAAAAACTGCCTTTTCCACATCATTCAGATTACACCAATTCATCACTCTTCTGTTCGGGGCTCCCGCCACGTTCCAGCGCCTAATGTATAAGATCCTCCAGCCACACGCCGCATATGCCGCTGCCAACCTGGATGACATTATCATATACAGTAATGATTGGCAGAGTCATATGCAGCATCTAAGGGCCGTGCTGAGGTCGCTGTGGCGGGCGGGACTCACGGCAAACCCGAAAAAGTGCGCAATAGGGCAGGTGGAAGTACGGTATCTGGGCTTCCACTTGAGTCATGGGCAGGTACGACCCCAAATTGATAAAACCGCAGCGATGGTGGCCTGCCCATGTCCCAATTCCAAAAAGGAAGTGAGACAGTTTATGGGGTTGGCTGGCTATTACGGTTTGTGCCTAATTTTTCTGATGTCACCAGCCCCATGACTGATCTCACTAAATAGGGGGCGTGCCAACAGGCTTTCACGAGAGTGAAATCTGCACTCTGTGGCGGGCTGCTCCTACATGTTCCTAATTTCTCTCTCCCCTTCATTTACAGACAGATGCATCAGAGAGGGGGTTGGGGGCCGTGCTCTCACAGGAGGTGGAGGGGGTGGAGCGCCCCATGCTGTACATTTGTCGTAAGCTCTCTTTGAGAGAGACTAAGTACAGCACGATCGAAAAAGAGTGTCTTGCCATCAAGTGGGCGGTCCTAACCCGCCGCTATTACCTGCTAGGGCGGGCCTTCATCCTCCACTCGGATCACGCCCCGCTTTGGTGGCTCCACCGCATGAAGGATACCAATGCACGGATCACTAGTTGGTACCTGGCACTTCAGCCCTTCAAATTCAATGTGGTCCACAGGCCAGGGTCGCTTATGGTTGTGGCTGATTTCCTCTCCAGGAATGGGGGTGGGGGGGGAGTTAGCAGGCCGGACATTGCCTGGGCCCGAGTCGGGTGGTGGGGGTATGTGGAGCGGGACGTGGTCATGTGTCTGTCACTGGGGAGAGAGGAAGCGGTAAGGGCCATCACCTGGTGATTAATGATATGTAACACCTGTGTCTAATTACAGTGATGATGGAGATGGGCTTGAAAAGGCCGCCGAGAATGCCAGTGAGGGAGAGAGAGTCCCAGTCGCACAGACCTGACATTCCGTGAAGCTAAAGGCTGCAAAGCTGCTGAACTTAAATATTTAGGAGTTTATGTTGTCTCTTATAACTAAAGCTAAATTAGATACCTTGTTGTGAAGCTGAAGCATAAATGCCCTGCTGTGAAGCTGAAAAGCCAAAGACTGTTTGTTAGACTGGGAAGAACCATTAAAACTTGATTTACCTGGACTGCCACCCCACTTCCAACTTCCTTATTGTTGAATCCTCTACAAACAGGCTAGACACAGCACAACAACAAAAAAAAAGAACGCAGGTGTCTCGAGGAGCATTTTTAAATATTGAAGGTCTTTTTAACATGACACGGTGTCTAAAATCCGTCGGTTCCGCGCAAGACTCGAAAGAAACAGCAAGACATACTGCAGCAGTCAAAGACATCCGTCTAGCGTGTGATTACATCAGAAAACAGTTGAAACAGTGCAGATGTGCGCAAAAACACATTTGGTGTAAACAGCTCCTGCGATCTCTAAAAAGTGTATATCTATGTTGCCATGTCAAGTGCTTTAGTAGGTACTTGTGCTTCAGATCTGCATTTGCCATAAACTCCTAGTAATGGGGATATTTCCATTTAGGGGCCGTTTACACGACAACATTTTCAACTAAATACGGAAAACTTTTTATGCGTTTGGATGTTCGTTTACATGACAACGGCATTTTGGGGCCTGAAAATGCAAACTTTTGAAAACAGGTTTCAAAGTGCATGTTTTTTAAAATGATGCCGTTATCGTCTCCGTGTAAACATACAAAAATGTGAATTTGTGAAAACGATGATGTCATGCGCACGCATATTATGTGTTATATAATGAATGATGGATTGATAGGCATCAATTTGAGATGTATAATTATGTTAGATAATTTAATGTTAGATCCAGTGTACACAAGACCTCTCTATCGATCAGAAGATATCCATAGATATCCATATATCAGATCATATATCTGTCTGATATCCAAAACCAGTCAACATCAACAGCTTGTTATGTTGACTTACTCTCCTACCAGCCCAAGAGTCAGTAGGGGGAATACAGAAGAAGGCAGGAGACAAAGTGATGGTAAAAATAAGCAGAGTTTATTGAATAATCTTGAGAGTTCAGTCTATAGGCATGTGCGCGAGTACTTCAAAACAACACGCGAGACATTCAAAACTACAATGCCGGACTACAGGACTGTGTTTGTGCTGCTCAAGATTTTGAGTTTGACGCTTCTCCAGCAAAGTAATTGTAGTAATAAAGCAACCTCATCGTCCGTCAAGACAAAATTGTTCGATGCTTCCACCATCTTCATTGTTTGTATTCACCGCTCTGTGGAAGAATGCTTATGTGCGCAGGTGCGTAGTGTTTCTTTACAAAGTGACATCGTCAACTACTGGCCTGGCATGCATAACACAGTGTTTTTAGTAGTTTTCGTGGATCCGTGTGAACGGGGATCGTTTCGACAACGTTGTCATCTGTACGCAAAATGTTTCAAAAACGCAAAGGAAAAACTTTTCAGTTTTTAGAACATCGTTGTCGTGTAAAAGTACCCTTAGTAAAACTACTACTCGTATCTTCCGACATCTTTTCACATGAGCGATTTCTCAACATAGTGGCGTGGGCTCATGCGGGCAGGCGTATTGCCAATGCATTTAAAGGGGCTGCGTTGAATTACAAAACAAATGTTTTCAATAGACGTTAAATTTCGATTTTCAATTCAATATTGTTTTATATAGAATTGTTGAAAGTCTAGTATGTAACGCAAATACATCTTAAGTAACTGTAATTAAATTACTAAAAAATGAAGAGTAATCCCCTCACTTTTTCCCAAGAAAAAAATTATTACAGTAATGCGTTACTTTGTAATGCGTTACTCCCAACACTGTGTCTGAACACATACATTTAACCACTGGAGTCATATGGATTACTTTAATGCCTTTATGTGGATTTCCGTTTCATGGCCGGCCCACCGGAAAAAGTCCACCAGTCCGCCCCTTCATTGAAATAATAAAAAAAGTTGCAAAATCAAAAGTAAGTGATATTGAAAATAAGTTTTCACATTTAATCAGAGGTGGGTAGAGTAGCCAAAATTTTTTACTCAAGTAAAAGTAATAATGTTAAAAATTAC
>NW_026249563.1:0-12500 GCF_019703515.2 Myxocyprinus asiaticus
CAATCTCTTGTACTATCATCACACCAAGTGTCATTTTTCTTACGGTCTGTTCTCCACGATCAGTTTTAGTGGAGAATAATAATTATAATAAAAGTGAAACCCTTCAAGCACAACGGTGTTTCAGCACTTCGTACTTGAATCCCTGATAATGATATGAACGTCTCACGTACCAGGACACGCCCTCTTGCGTCATATGATTGACAGGTGCAGCGTTGCATGTTATCATCATAGTAAGCATTTAAGTTCATTTTCTGTAGCGTCACTTTTTCTCATATGTGAATATTTCTGTAATATTCTGTATTTTATAATTTCAATAATAACTGTTGCAGAGTTTAAGAATCATCCTCTGAAATTCTGTAGAAATAAAATGTCATAAATATAAGCATTCATTACAGAAATTACCTTTGAACAGTAGACAAAGCACAAATATCAAAATATTTAAAACTATTGCAACATAAAGACCCTGAGTTAAAGTTTTAGATTTAAAGATACCCATTCATAGTTTGTAAGAATATCACTGATTTATAATCAGGTACTTCATGATTTTTATAGTTGAGTGATTATTATAAAACAGCATCTGTAAGAAATAACAACAGCAGTCGAGCCGATTGTAACAGATAAATATTAATATGTTCTCTTTACACCCAGTGTTGTGTTGACATGTCACTTCAGCACATCATGATTTTATTGCGGTTTCAGAACCGTGTAGAAAAACATGTGCTGCGTTTAAAAGCACAAACCTGCAGGTGTAAACGCAGATTAAAGCACATCTGATCAACTACAAACATACACACAAAGCTCTGATTCCACTGTTTATCTCATTACATATTCATCATAACATTGCAAATAGAAAGTTAATATGACTGAAAATACAAAATAAGAAAAAGAAAAAATAAACTCCCCAAAAGATATCGCTTTAATGACAGATCTGTGGTTAAAGTCGTCAAGCGTGTCGTTCTGTGACGACTGCATGAGATTCCAAGAACTGTTTACAGGAGTGTTTACAGTAATGCCATTAAAACATCCTGCATTCTGATTGGATCAGTCTGTCATGGGCATTATGACGTTATAGAGAGCAGGAACTGTGAGAGCTTATACTCCAGACACACACACACACACACACATATATACACATTCACTCGGACACATTATCATATACAAATAAAAACAGAAATAAATCACCCCTAGAATGACGCAGTGTTCACTGCTGACCATGTGCCACACACACACACACACACACACACACACACACACACACACACACAGACCCTGTAGTGTGGCATGACAGACGCGTGCGTGACAGGAGTGAGAGCTGATGGTGTGTGTCCTCCACACGTCTACCGGCTGGTGTCCATCGGGTCTTCCTTAAAGTTCTCACACTGATCCATTACTTTACTGTAACCGAGAGAGAAACACATACACACATAAACAACACACAATCTCAAAACACAGTCACATGACTCCTGAAACAACCCCGTGAGTACGAGAGTTTCTCCCCAATTTGGAATGCCCAATTCCCAATGCGCTCTAAGTCCTCGTGGTGGTGTAGTGACTCGTCTCAATCCGGGTGGCGGAGGACGAATCTCAGTTGCCTCCGTGTCTGAGACCGTCAATCCACGCATCTTATCACGTGACTTGTTGAGCGCGTTACCACGGAGACGTAGCGCGTGTGGAGGCTTCACGCTATTCTCCGTGGCATCCACGCACAACTCACCACGCGCCCCACCGAGAGCGAGAACCACATTATAGTGACCACGAGGAGGTTACCCCATGTGACTCTACCCTCCCTAGCAACCGGGCCAATTTGGTTGCTTAGGAGACCTGGCTGGAGTCACTCAGCACACCCTGGATTCAAACTCACGACTCCAGGTGTGATAGTCAGCGTCAATACACGCAGAGATACCCAGACCCCCGACGTTTCCTTTCTTTAAATCAAGTGTTGACTGAATAAATATAAGAAGGTGAGCTAAAATTCGATGCCTGTATTTTAGCGATTTGAAATTCTATTTGCTAACCCTATAACGCCGTGAGCATCTAATTTGATACATGATTTTCTCGTGCCCAAAGCAGGGCCCGCAGGCCAAAGTTGGCCCATGATGACCTTTGATTTGGCCTGCCATGCCGTGACAAGAGGAAATAAATTAAATTAAATATGTCGTTGACGCAGCTCCTCATTGCATTAATTTAGCAGATTGCAGAGTAATGGTTTTTAAAGAAGAGGAACCAGGGCAACTTTTATATTTTAATATAATACAATTTGATATAATGCAACGTTTACTTTCGGCCCTCAATCAGGTATGATTTTTGGCACTTCGTAGGAAAAAGTTTGGGCACCTCTGCTCTACATCATCAGCGTGATCAAAACGTTGCCGAAAATCCTTTGGTATGCAATGGTGGACTAGTGCCACCTGGTGGACGTGTCTGTGCTCTTCTGGGAGTCTAAAGGGGCGGTCACACGTTTTGAGCATGCAAAATGTTTTCCAGACAACAATGGACCAGGATATGATGTCACGCGAATATTTTAAATGTTAAAATATATTGTCTACTCACTTAGCAACAATAAAACATGCAGCTTTGAAATATGTATTCATTGTATTGTGATGCTTCTATTGGTCAGGCGTCCTCTCGTCGTACAAATTCACGGTTCAGAGTTCGCCAAACTTGAACTACAAAATCTGTTCCCATGAGCTTGAGTTTCTGGTCTCCCACGATCGGATACATTTGAATGGGAGTGAATAGAGTGCAGTAAGTGTAGTGTGACCGCCCTTAAGACCTTCTAAAGATCATTAAAAATATCCACCTTTGTATTGCGAAGCGCTCGTTTTTTTAATGTGAAATCTTCGCTGATTTTGATCAAGTAAAAGTGACAATAACTATTATATTGTTAATGATATTTTAAAATATGTATTTGCTAAATATAAGCAACTTGTGCTTGGTTAAAATTTTGTAAATTATTTTATATAAAAATCACGTTGAAATGTATCAAATATGATACAACGGGCTTCTATCATCGTTACATTGAACTCGTGCCCACCACAAAAAACCTTGAAAATTCTGACATATAATTTTTATAAGATTTATTTAAAGTTTGTATTAATATTTACATGTATTTTAGATATGCAGCCTGCTCTGTCATTATAATAAATATCTCATTGTTCTACATTAAAAGCTATTATGATGTCATCTTTAATTGGTTGGAATTTATAGAAATAAAAGTTGTACGTTTTTGTACGAGCCAAGTCGTACGATATCTTATGACTTCGCCATCTTGTACGAATTATTACAAGTTGTCATGGTACTATGTTGCCTGAAACTGTCCCGTGTGTGTGTGTGTGTGTGTGTGTGTGTGTGTGTTCATACCGTGCCATGTCCTTGGTCTCTTGATGAGAAGATTCCAGCTCTAGAACTTTGTGCAACAGAACGATGCCACCTTCCTTTATCAACAGAGGGCAGTATTTACTCGCTACAGGACGTCAAAAGAGAGACAGAACACATGGATTAAACCACTGGAGTCGTATGGATTACTTTTATGATGCCTTTATGTGCTTTTTGGAGTTTGAAAGTGTTGGACCCCATTGACTTGCACGGTATGGACAAGAACACCTCATTTATCCATCAAAATATCTTCATTTGTGTTCAGCAGAAGAAAGAAAGTCTTATGATGAGAGAATGATCATTAAACGGGGCCACTGTGTTTTCATGATGAATTATCACTGTCATTTCAGGTACTTGTGCATGTCCTTAATTTAAACTTTCACTGTAAAGGCTTTAAGACTCACGGTAAACTGACACCAGGTTATAAAGTGCCCACGTGGCCCAGTGCTGACTGACCGGAGCGCCACTCTGTGGGAGGAGACGCAGGATGGGCTCAAAAGACCTGCAACACACACACACGTAAGAGACGGAGTCACTCAGGTGTGGAGTTTAAGTGGGTTTATAGTCACGTACCTGTAGTTGATGTTTCGTCGTGAGCTCACGTCCCAGCTCTGAATGGCCGCCCACATTTTGTCCATGACATGTGACCTCCGCGGCTCCTCCATGTTCCAGACCTCCATCCCGTCAAACATGATGTGAGACAGAACGCCACATGCGTTATACGACACTTCAATGCCGTCGGCTTTACTGTCCAACAGATCACTGCAGAAACACACCGAGAGCGTCAAGAGAGCTCATGAACCAATCACTGAACACGTGTGTATGTGACGTGTGTTTCAGACCTGAACACAGTGATGAACTGTCTGGTCAGCAGCTGCGGCCTCAACGCCTTCACTTCAGCCACGTTACCCAGCAGCCCCAACATGTTACGATGCAGTTCCTGTTTATCAGGAAACTCCTGAAATCGAAAGAACAAGTGGACATCACTCCAACAGCACAAATGAGCTACTCATGTGAGCTGCCTTTATCAACAGCACAAATTCAGATGCAGTTTAGTGCTTGACACACAGTCATTGTTTAACAAGCGCTCAAACACAAAAGCTCAGACGGAATGATTCTGGAGACCTTCAGACAGTCCAGGAAGAGATTCATGCCGTTACACTCCAGAAACATCTGACAGTTATCAGGCGTCTCATCTGTGATGTTCCACAGAGCGCTCCACGAGAACTCCATCACCTGATCACACTGACATCACACACACATCGATGACATCATCACTACATTACTGTTATTAATAGAGATAAAGTTAATAACAGTTATATGACTCACCATTCTGTCCAGCAGTTTCTTCTGTATCAGGTTCAGCATTGTCTGTCACACAACAAAATGATTTTCTGTTAAGCTGCTCTGAAACTATGTGTATTGTGAAAAGCGCTATACACATAAACATGACTTGACAAGACAAATTAGACATTTACAGCAATAGTAAGCTAACCTTAACAAATCCCATCTTGCCGACGGCTTCTTTGTGGTCGTTATCGACCTGACAGACGAGAGCGTTACACAAGTGAACAGCGATGCGCTGGATGGACTCGTCCTGACGTGCCGGCTCAAGGATCTTCAGCAGTAATAGATTCACACGGTGATACTGAAACTCCAGTTCCTCAGGAATACTGAAGTTACACAGCGTCAAACAACAGTTCCTCTGGACCTACACCAACAGACAGTCAGTCAGACGGGGGATTGAGAGACAAGTGAAAGTTTATCTTTACTCATCTAAAAATATGCCTATTTTTGTCAACTTTCTACACAGGCAGCTGATGTGCCTTTTAAGGTAGCATCCTGACTAGTGTGAAGCATTTAATTACAGTAATTCGATGGAACTATTTTCTATTGATTCTCTTCACAGCCAATTAATATATATTAAAAAATTACCTTGCCTATGACGCCTTAAATGTCTCTTGAAATCAAAATTGTGTGCGTGCTAAACTCACCGTGACCTCCTGGTACTGCTCCATGCCATTGAGCACCACCTGTATGACCTGTCTGCGCAGACGCATGCTCTGATCACTGCGGTACTCAGTGTTGGTGAGGTAAAACAGCGCGGCACTGCCCGTCACCTGAATGCTCTTGTCATATTTATGTGTCTTCAAAGCTCGAATCACCAGCTGACAAACACATGAACAACATCAACAGAGAGAAGACCCTTCAGCCCACCACTGACAGATTATTAATATTGATTAATATTATATTATGGTAATTATTTATTACATAGCTCTCTGGAATACTCAATTCTGATTGGTCAATGGTGCCATCTGGTGGTCTGATATTTCTCAGTAACAACCGCACATCACGTATCAGTCCGCTCATACAGGTACTGAGAATTTGCGAGTCAGCTTTCCTGCTTCTCAGATCACTGTGTGATAGCTACAAGTAAGCTTATAAAATAATTTAAAGTCAAATCTAAAATAAACACCAACAGAACCCCGACACAAACCAGAGGTGGATTTCAGCTGTTCAGGGATTTCTTTCTTGTCACATAATAAGATAATTTCAATGCAAATCAACATTTTAAGACCATGTATTTATTTATTTGGTTAGCAGCCATGTAATAAGCGGGATAATGTAAAGTCAGCCGGTTGTTATCGCAAAATAAACCCCTTCAGGATGATACAAGTGTCGTCCGCTTCATGTCAGGGTCCTGATCACCCTGTCGGGGTTTATATTACGATAACAACTGGCTGACTGTACATTATCCCTTACTTATTGTATAATATTGTAATTAATTATTATATTGTGGGGGCCTGGGTAACTCAGCAAGTATTGACGCTGACTACCACCCCTGGAGTCGCAAATTCGAATCCAGGGCGTGCTGAGTGACTCCAGCCAGGTCTCCTAAGCAACCAAATTGGCCCGGTTGCTAGGGAGGGTAGAGTCACATGGCGTAACCTCCTCGAGTCACGTGATAAGATGCGCGGATTGACGGTCTCAGAAGCGGAGGCAACTGAGACTTGTCCTCCGCCACCCGGATTGAGGTGAGTAACTGTGCCACCACGAGGACCTACTAAGTAGAGGGAATTGGGCATTCCACATTGGGAGAAAAGAATAATAATAATTAGAGGCTGCACTGACTAGTCAACTACTTCTACCACTGTTCTATGCTTTGATGCTTGACTAGTTGTGGATCACATGACTTCAGTTGTGCAAAAAATAACAAAACAAAAACACACACACAAAACAACTGTTATGCAAGTAGTTACCTGCAGTGCTCGCAGCAGTTGGCTGCAGTGCTGTATTCTGGCGATGTCAAACAGTTGGTTAATGGCTCGATGGGCCAGTTCTGGCCGCTGTTCTGTGTATGCCTCGATAGCATTCAGGATCTGATCCTCATTCTTAGAACCTGTGACCTGAACAAACACACATACACACCCTATAGTCACAACACTACACACATACCATCATAACAAACTTTCTACAGAAAGATAAAGACCCACTGCAGTATGTAACAATGTGTATGTGTGTGTGTGTGTATGTGTGTGTGTGTGTGTGTGTGTGTAGTACCTTATACGCAGGAATGTGTGTGACGTTGCAGAGTGTGGTGTTGTACAGTCCTAAGAACTGCAGCGGTCTCTTTAACTCCTGAAATGGGTAAATGCTGCTCTTACATGGCTCAATGCTGCAAAACACACACAAACTCAGATAAACTCACTGCTTCACAAACACTAAAGCGAATGATGCAGGAACTGTAAAAGAGTTGCCCAGGATCAGTGATGTGTTTGTGTGTCTTCACCTCGGACGTCCCATGGCTTCTTCAAATGGTGGCACTGTGCAGTTGTCCAGCATGATGTGTCCAGAGATGTCCAGAGATACCAGATTGACCAAACCCTGAACGATACTGCTCAAGATCTTCCTTGTCATCTTAAACTTAGATGTTCTCTGATTCTCTCTGGAAATATCCAGGTGTCTGCAGAAAGACATGAAGAAAATATCTTATCAGTTTGATCAGGCAGATGTCACATGAAATCACATTATGAACTTTTAAGTAAACATCATCAGTTCTATGATCAATTCTATAAAAAGTTCTAGATCATCTCTTTGATCAGTTCAATGATCGGTTCAACAATCTGCTTTCCTGGTTGGGTCTATGATCATTTCTATCTCCAGTTCTCCTAATGGGTTCTGTAATCTCATCTATAATTTGTTTTCCTTGTTGGTTCTATTATCAGTTCTCCTGGTTGGTTCTATGATCTGTTATTCTGGTTGGTTCTATGATCAGTTCTAGATCGGCTTTATGATAGTTCTAGATCAGCTCTATGATAAATTTTGTGATCCGTTTTCTTAGCTGGTTCAATATTTAGTTCTAGGTCAGCTTTATGATCGGTTCTAGAACAGCTCTATGACCGGTTCTATGATCTGTTTTTCTGGTTACTTCTATGATCAGTTCTAGATCAGCTTCATGATCAGTTTTCCTGGCTGATTCTATGATCAGTTCTAGATCAATCCTGTGGATTGTTTTCTTGGCTGGTTCAATGATCTGTTTTTCTGGTTGGTTATATGATTAGTTCTAGATCAGCTTTATGATCTGTTCTAGAATAGCTCTGTGACTGATTTTATGATCAGTTTTGCTGGTTAGTTCTATGATCAGTTCTAGATCGGCTCTACGATTGGTTTTATGGTCTCTTTTTCTGGTTGGTTCTATGATCAGTTCCTGATTGACTTAATGATTGGTTCTATGATCAGTTCTAGATAGGCTCTATGATCTGTTTTTCTTGTTGGTTCTATGATCAGTTCTATATCGGCTATATAATTGTTTCTATGATCTGTTTTTCTGGTTGGTTCTGTGATCAATTTTCATGGTTGGTTCTATTAACAGTTCTAGACTGACTTCATGATAATTCTAGATCAGCTCTATGACCGATCAAGTGATCTGTTTTCTTGGTTGGTTCTATGATCTGTTTATGTGGTTTGTTCTATGATCTATTCTCCTGGTTGGTTCTATGGTCGATTCTAGATCAGCTCTATGATCGGTCCTATGATCTGTTTTCTAGTTGATTCTATAATCTGTTTTTCTGGTTAGTTCTATGATCAGTTCTAAATCGGCTTTATGATCGTTCTAAATCAGCTCTATGATCAATTCTGTGATCTGTTTTCTTGGTTGGTTCAATGTTCTGTTTTTCTGGTTGGCTCTATGATCTGTTCACTGAGTGATTCTATGCATTTCAGGGACAGTCGGTCCCTCAGATCTCAGACTCAACCAGCAGTACCTCACCTCAGTTTACTCATCTGCAGCAGTGTGTGGATCAGTTCCTCTGTCAGATCAACATTATAGAGCACAAGAGACGCCAGTCGCTCCTTCCATTGGGTGAGAAACGCCGGGCGGGGCAGATGGATGCCCAAAAGTTCCAGAGAGGTGAGAGCAGGCAGCGGTCTCAGCAGAGTCTCTACGTCAACATCTGCGGGCAGACCGCCCAAATTCAACAGCCGTAAACGGTTGAAGCCCTGGAAATTAAAGTCCTGGTCCACTATTTGACTGTGAAGACGCTCTTCCAGATCTTCATCATCATCATCGTCCTCGCCATACGCCAGCGGAGCGCCGCCCTTCCTGAAGAAGATGTTGGAGCATCCGAACAGACTGAGCGACAGCAGACAGTGTCTGAAGCTGTAGAGCGTTCTCAAACTGCGAGCCGTCAGACGGTTACAGTAGGTCAGATGAAGCTCAATCAGATCCTACAAACATTCCAAAGCATCAGGAAAGAATAATTCGATTTCTGCCTGAAAAACATATCAACATGGCATACCAACAATTCCTTCTGAAACTGGACCTTTAAATATCCTAGACTGCATCTATCATATAAAGCAAAGGACAGAAATGTTGAAAACTCCATAAAGAAACACAAATCTCTCCTGAGGAGAGCTTGTGTGTTTCCAGTCTCTACTAGTTCCTGTTATTCAACAGGTGGAGCATTGAGTCATGGGTTATATTCCCAGGAAATATACAAACTGATGAAATGTATACCATGAATACACAGTGAATCACATTGGATTAAATCATCTGTAAAGTGAATAAATGTAATTGTCTAACAAGCAGCTCTCTCCAGCATTCATGTACGCAAGCGTATCTCTTCTGTCTGTAATTTTTCTTCTCTGATCCTGTTCACCTGTTTCGCGATAGCTTCCAGGTCTTGGTCCCGAACGAAATCCTCCCGAAGCTGCAGGCGGGTGAGTCTGGTGCTGCGCGGGTCACTGAAGAGCTGGAAGAAGCCGTCCTGTGGCTCAAAGTCACTGTCATTGTGGACCAGATCCATGTACCTAATAATCACAACCAGAGTCTGATTCATTTTCTCAAATGAGTTCAAACCTGTTTCAATAAATAGATTAAAATCTCTGATTCAACCATTCTTTTGCATCATTACTCAAAATGTTCACATATTGCTGTGTATTACTATGTTAATTACAAATGAAAATAACATCATTCTTCCTTGTGTTCATTCAGTGAAAAGTAAGCCTTGATTATTTAAATTTTTTAAAGCAAATAGATAAATATTGAGACACACAGTATATTAAATGTAATCAAATGGCTACATTTTTTATTAATTATATTTTTCACTATATTGCCCTGCTTTACCACTGAACACATAACATCTTTCCAAACAAAGAGAGTCGCTATGATTTTTACAGCTTTGGAGTTTTCACACAGTTTGACGAGTGATTCTGACATGTGTGGGTGCCGCCCCGTCCCATCTACATACACGTTCACCAGTTTATCACAGATCTCGCTGGGCAGGAAGACGTCAGGACGCAGGTGGAGTCTGTTCCGCTCTCCCGTGTAGCACATGGTTCTCTGCAGGTTCTTCAGACAGAAGACGGTGCACAGAGACATCAGGCTGTCCGGGTCGTCTCCTACTTTAGCCGCCATGACGGCGTCCCTGTCACACTTTGGGTCGATCAGCAGGACGACAGCAATTAACACGTCAGTGGTCTGATCTCAGGCGGCACACATTGAGGAGAAGAAAAGCTGCTCCACCCACTGAATAAAATCAAACATCATAATTAATGAAAAGGTTCTGATCTCTGATGACATAAACAAAATCACACATGATTCACTGGACAAAAATACAGCAACACACAAATCATGTACCAACACACTAAAACATTCCCTCACATAACGGGATCATCGGTTCTGTGATCTGTCCTGATGATCACGTCTGTTCTTAGTTCTCTTAGTGCATTCATCAGTTGAACAGTCAGTTCTCATTGTTGGTTTTATGTTCAGTTCTATGATTGGTTCTTCTGGTTTGTTCTATGATCATTTATATGATCAGTTCCATAAATGGTTCTTACGGTCTTTTTTTTAAGGTTGGTTCTCCTGATCTGTTATATGATCAACTCTCCTGGTCAATTCTATCATCACTTCTACAAAACAACTTGTTGGTTCTATGATCATTTATATGATCTGTTCTCTGGTCGGTTCTCCTAGTCAATTCTATCATCAGTTCTACAAAACAACTCCTTGTTGGTTCTATAATCATTTATATGATCTGTTCTTTGGTTGTTCACCTAGTCAATTCTATCATCAGTTCTACAAAACAACTCCTTGTTGGTTCTATAATCATTTATATAATCTGTTGAAGTTATTGCTGCTAAAGGTGGTTCTACAAGCTATTGAATCATAAGGTTTACTTAGTTTTCCACACATTGCTTCTCCATTTTGGCTTTGTTTTTGTTCAATAAATCATGACATGGTGTAATATGTCATGTGTTGTTGTTCATCTGAGGTTGTTTTTCCTAATTTTAATACCAGCTAAGGACCAGATGATTTTCATTATGTCCTGATACGTAAAACCATAGAATTCAAGGAGGGTGTACTTTCTTTTTCCCATGGCTGTATATCATCTGTTCTATTGTCGGTTCTCCTAGTCAATTCTATAATCAGTTCTACAAAACAACTTGTTGGTTCTATGATCATTTATATCATCTGTTCTATGGTCGGTTCTCCTAGTCAATTCTATCATCAGTTCTACAAAACAACTTGTTGGTTCTATGATCATTTATATGATCTGTTCTCTGGTCGGTTCTCCTAGTCAATTCTATCATCAGTTCTACAAAACAACTCCTTGTTGGTTCTATAATCATTTATATAATCTGTTGAAGTTATTGCTGCTAAAGGTGGTTCTACAAGCTATTGAATCATAAGGTTTACTTAGTTTTCCACACATTGCTTCTCCATTTTGGCTTTGTTTTTGTTCAATAAATCATGACATGGTGTAATATGTCATGTGTTGTTGTTCATCTGAGGTTGTTTTTCCTAATTTTAATACCAGCTAAGGACCAGATGATTTTCATTATGTCCTGATACGTAAAACCATAGAATTCAAGGAGGGTGTACTTTCTTTTTCCCATGGCTGTATATCATCTGTTCTATTGTCGGTTCTCCTAGTCAATTCTATAATCAGTTCTACAAAACAACTTGTTGGTTCTATGATCATTTATATCATCTGTTCTATGGTCGGTTCTCCTAGTCAATTCTATCATCAGTTCTACAAAACAACTTGTTGGTTCTATAATCATTTATATCATCTGTTCTATGGTCGGTTCTCCTAGTCAATTCTATCATCAGTTCTACAAAACAACTTGTTGGTTCTATAATCATTTATATCATCTGTTCTATGGTTGGTTCTCCTAGTCATTTTTATCATCAGTTCTACAAAACAACTCCTTGTTGGTTCTATAATCATTTATATGATCTGTTCTATGGTCAGTTCTCCTGGTCAATATTATCATCAGTTCTAAAAAACAACTTGTTGGTTCTATAATCATTTATATGATCTGTTATATGGTCAGTTCTCCTAGTCAATTCTATCATCAGTTCTACAAAACAACTCCTTGTTGGTTCTATAATCATTTATATGATCTGTTATATGGTCAGTTCTCCTGGTCAATTCTATCATCAGTTCTACAAAACAATTCCTTGTTGGTTCTATGATCATTTATATGATCTGTTCTATGGTCGGTTCTCCTAGTCAGTTCTATCATCAGTTCTACAAAACAACATGTTGGTTCTATGATCATTTATATGATCTGTTCTATGGTCGGTTCTCCTGGTCAATTCTATCATCAGTTCTAAA
>NW_026249563.1:20000-25000 GCF_019703515.2 Myxocyprinus asiaticus
CGAGTGATTGAGTGTGTGCGAGTGATTGAGTGTGTGCGAGTGATTGAGTGCGTGTGAGTGAGTGTGCGTGTGAGTGAGTGAGTGAGCGAGCGTGAGTGTGAGTGATTGAGTGTGTGTGAGTGAGTGTGAGTGAATGTGAGTGAGTGTGCGTGTGCGTGTGAGTGAGTGAGTGAGCGAGCGTGAGTGTGCGTGCGAGTGATTGAGTGCGTGCGAGTGATTGAGTGCGTGCGAGTGATTGAGTGCGTGCGAGTGATTGAGAGTGTGAGTGAGTGAGTGAGCGAGCGTGAGTGTGCGTGCGAGTGATTGAGTGTGTGCGAGTGATTGAGTGTGTGCGAGTGATTGAGTGTGTGCTTGTGATTGAGAGTGTGTGAGTGATTGAGAGAATGAGTGTGAGTGAGTGTGAGTGAGAGTGAGTGTGCGTGTGAGTGAGTGAGAGCGAGCGTGAGTGTGCGTGTGAGTGATTGAGTGTGTGCGAGTGATTGAGTGTGTGCGAGTGATTGAGTGTGTGCGAGTGATTGAGAGTGTGCGAGTGATTGAGAGTGTGTGTGCGTGTGTGAGAGTGTGTGCGTGAGTGTGCGTGAGTGTGCGTGTGTGTGTGAGTGTGTGTGCGTGTGTGTGAGTGAGAGAGTGTGTGTGCGTGAGTGTGAGTGAGTGTGTGAGTGAGTGTGTGTGTGTATCACGAGTGTCAGACACTCATATAGAAGAGATGTGGAGATCAGAAGATTTTTAATGTGTCAGTCTGTAAATGAGCGACATCATCTGTTAAATCATCTGGTGAAAGTTCAGTTGAAGTTACAGCGAGTTCAGTTTTAACCAGCTAGTGATGGGCTGCTGATGAATGAGTGTTATTGGACTCATGTGAGTTACTAATGAAAGTTTACATCACAACACTTCTTGTGTTATTTCATTTGTCAGTGGCTTTGGATAAAAGCATTTGCTGAATGAATAAATGTAATATATCTTTTATTGTGCATGATTAATGTTCCTGTTGCTCAACAACTCGAGTGTGGCACTGGAAACACCCAGATCATGGGTTTGATTCTCAGAGAACACACATGATGTAATCTGAACACTGTTCATGCAGAAACACTTTCTGTTCAGTCACTGAATAATTAGCTGTCTAGTCTCTTGTTTCAGTATGAATGTTTCTCTTACTGTCATGTGATTGGATGGTGTGATCATGTGATGTGTTCTACAGATGATCATATTGATCTGTCATGTTGTGCTTCTGCTCATGTTGCCTCAATATATGTGTGTGTGTGTGTGTGTGTGTGTGTGCGTGCTCGACTGCGCAGCTGGAGCTCCAGAAATATGAATATAATCATGAGAGAAGCATTTTCATTTTACAGGTGCAGTTGATGTTAACATTGAAGCTGTAGTGTTAAACGAGCTCTATTTAAAAGAGATGTCTGTTTACATTTTCTGCCAGTCGTGGTAGTTGTAATTCAGTGTTATAACAGGAATTATATCCAGACACATTGTGTAGCCGAGTGCACTTTCAGCATTTTAAAGAGCCGATCATGTGTAATGATGTTTAATGTGTAATAAGCAGATCCAGAGATACCCAGCTTAATATTTTATTTGTGAGATTTTTTTTTTTTTTTTTTTTTTTTTTACTGGTAAAAGATAAACATAAATAATGATGAAAGCTAATACGCTGGCCACCACCCCTGGAGTTCGCTAGTTCGAATCCCAGGTCGTGCTGAGTGACTCCAGCCAGGTCTCCTAAGCAACCAAATTGGCCCGGTTGCTAGGGAGGGTAGAGTCACATGGGGTAACCTCCTCGTGGTTGCTATAATGTGGTTCGTTCTCGGTGGGGCGCATGGTTGCCGCGGTGAATAGCGTGAAGCCTCCACATGCACTATGTCTCCGTGGCAACGCGCTCAACAAGCCACGTGATAAGATGCACAGATTGACGGTCTCAGACGCGGAGGCAACTGAGATTCGTCCTCCACCACCCGGATTGAGGCGAGTCACTACGCCACCACGAGGACTTAGAGCGCATTAGGAATTGGGCATTCCACATTGGGGAGAAAAAGGGGAACCACCCCCCCCCCAAAATAAATAAATAAATAATAATAATAATAATGATGAAAGCCAAAAAAATGAAATGCCGTAGATCAACGATTTCTGAGTAATCCATTATTTTGTAGAGGGGGGTCAGAATAAAAAAAATTGCAGTTGATTTTGGAGCAAAACTACAGGTAAATAAATAAAGTATAATTACACCTAAAAGTGTTTTTTCCCATTTTTGGACTCTCACCATTGGCATATAATGCAACAATAAGTGCTGAAGTCAACTGATTTTAGAAATAGATCTACCTATCTCTGTGTACAAATAAAATCATGATGCTGACACCTTTCTAAGGTGATTTTTTGACCTGTAGTTTTGCTGCAAAATCATCGGTGAAAAGTGTCACTTTGCCTCCTCTCTACTAAACAACAGATTACTCAGTAAAAATGGATCCACTGCATTTAAAAATGTGTCTTGCATCATCATTTATGTTTATCGTTCTTCTGAAAAAAGTATTTAAAAAATACAAAGTATCAGCCGTAAGTTTCTAAAATGTAGTTGGAAATAAAAACAACACTGTCAGAGGTTGTGATTCATTCATTAGTGATTCAGTCAATAAATGTGAACAGACTGACTCAATATGATAAACCCCAGAGATCTGTGTGATTGAATCAATGTTCCTCATATATGATCCGAACACAAACACATGTCACTCATGTCATTCTCGGCTCTTTCAGGATTCAGGAATTCAAGGTGTCTCTGAGTGAAGAGAAGATCGATCTGAAGGCTTTACAGGAACTTTGTTTCAGTGGTGCGTTCAACATGTTTGTGTTAGTGAGTTCATATCATATCTATCTTATTTTTGTTGTAGACGTGTTAATTCTCTCTTCTGTCTCAGGGATTCCATGTGAAGGAGGCATTCGTGCTTTGTGTTGGAAGGTCAGTCTCTCATGTTCTCTGCATTTGCTCGTTTGTGTCTCTGAGTTTCATGATTATAGCTGGTGAAGTTCCATCGTGTACACTGAATAAATGAAGAGTTATAATCTATAAATGTCACAAACTGTAGTTTCATTTGTGCTGTTCAGATTCTGCTGAATTATCTGCCACTGGATCAGACGTTATGGGACTCTTTCCTGAAGAAACAGCGGTGAGCTGATGAGACGTGACACTGTTACAAACTCAAATCAACATATAAAGACAGACAGGTGTTGTGTGTTACCGAAGCAGGTTGATTATGCTAATGTGGTTGATTGTGATTGGTCAGGGATCTGTACGCCCAGTTTCTCCGAGAGATGATCATTCAACCTGGAATCGCCAAAGCCAACCTGGGCGTGTCTCGAGAGGACGTGACGCTGGAAGACCACGTGAGTCACTCAACACGTGTCCACATATACACCTGAGTCTCTGTGGACATGTATTGGCCCCTTTAAAGGGAAAAACGCATTAAAGATAAAGATGATTCACAATACACAAATGTGCGGTTGTTTCTCAGAAATATCAGACCACTAGATGGCGCCATTGACCAATGAGAATCCAGTATTCAAGACAGACGTGTAATAAATGTTATTATTTCAGGAGCTCAGCTTTTCTCATGTTGTTTAATCTCACATATTAAACATATTTATCTTAAATACATTTTCGAACTTCATCAGTACTCGCTGAGATACCCAGGACCCCTTAATTTGGTATTATAATGTCAATTCTTCCTTTGAAATAAACTGCAATTACAATAACAGGGGAAATAATCAAGTATTATAATGGTCATAATCATGCAGCTCTAATCACAGCTATTGAGTTGTTTGTTTATAGAGTATTGAGTGTGTGTGAAATATTTTACTGATGAAATAGTGCTATAAAGAAAAGCAGCATTTATTCTGTTGTTTTGTTATCTTAATTTTGTCTTTGAGGAAGTTGATGAACTTTAATAACTCTCTCGTGTTTTCAGCCTCTGAATCCAAACCCAGACAGCCGCTGGAACACGTACTTCAAAGATAATGAGGTTCTGTTGCAGATCGACAAAGACGTCAGGTGCTTCACATCCACACAAAACACAAATTACATCACAGTGATTCATCGGAAAACATTAAAGCTGCTCACGTGCATGTTTGTTTCTGTCGTTTTCTCTTCATTTCCAGTTTTGTAAAGGATGAAATGAGTTGATTGAGATAAGTTGTAAGTTTGTGTGCGTTTCAGACGGTTGTATCCTGACATGGCGTTCTTCCAGCGGCCGACGGAGTTTCCCTGTCAGCTCATTCTGGACCCTCAGAACGAGTATGAAACACTGCGACGGCGTGTTGAACAGACCACACTCAGAGCTCAAACCGTCAACCGCAACCGCAGTGGCGTCACTAACGTAAGTGTGTGTGTGTGTGTGTGTGTGTGTGTGTGTGTGTGTGTGTGTGTGTGGCTTCTGATTCATGCACATGTGTGTTTTTGATGATGTGTGTGTGTTCTGTTTGCACCGAGCAGTGCTTGGATGGGCAAACTCAGGTGAGTAATCTGACGTGTGTGTGTGTGTGTGTGTGTGTGTGTGTGTGTGTGGGCAGGTTTAAGTGGTTTACAAGGACATTTTTAGGTTATAAACTGGTAATTACAAGGGTATTATGCTATAAATGTGGTTTATGAGGACATTTCTAGTGTCCCCATAATTCAAATCACTTAAAAATCATACTAAATGATGTTTTATTGAAAATGTAAAAATGCAGAAAGTTTTTTGTGAGGGTTAGGTTTAGGGGTAGGGTTAGGGTTAGGGGATAGAATCTATAGTTTGTACAGTATAAAAATCATTATGTCTATGGAGAGTCCTCATAATGATAGCTGCACCAACATGTGTGTGTGTGTGTGTGTGTGTTTAGGGGTAGGGTTAGGGTTAGGGGATAGAATCTATAGTTCATACAGTATAAAAATCATTATGTCTATGAAGAGTCCTCATAAGGATAGCCGCACTAACAAACCTGTGTGACTTTGTTCTTCTGTGGAACACAAA
>NW_026249564.1:0-25000 GCF_019703515.2 Myxocyprinus asiaticus
GCACTGCACTTTATTACCCTTACTCTTATATCTCATACCTTTCTGTCATAAATTATATTATTATTATATTATATTCTCTCTTAACAACTGACTATCAACCGACAGCCTGAGTGTCAATACAGTACAATACAGTACATTCTATATATACTTTTTTATTTTTATTGAATAATGTGTATCTATATAGTGTGTATTGTATACTGTACAGTGTATGTTATTATTTGTATACTGTTGAGTGTAATTATGTGTATAACAGATGTTTAAATTGTGCTGTGTTAATTTGATGTTATTGTAAATTGGTATATGTCTCATCACTGTCACGACTGCTATGTTGATCGGAACTGCACCCAAGAATTTCACACACCATTGCACTTGTGTATATGGCTGTGTGACAATAAATTGATTTGATTTGATTTTGAGTAACATTCACCTTTTATTTAATAACGTTTTATGTTACAAAAAAGAGAGATGACATAGGTGACATTTACAGATTGCACGATTGCTACTGAACTGAATAATAACCAAAACCACAAATGGATATGATTGTTTGAGCTTCACTGCACACAAAGGCAACAGTTGCCACAAAACATCTGAATTCCTCTGAAGTGAAAGTAACTGCAAATTGACTAACAGAAAATCTGAGCCACATTTTATCCACCTCCTCCAGTGAGTGTTTTGCATTTCAGTAATAACGTAGCATAGATTCTGGGAGGGGTTAAACCCACCAGTAATCAAAATAAACAGTTATTTAAACCATGATCAATGGAAACATGCAAATGCTTCATGCTGCAACCCCCCAATGTTCAAGCCAAATCTACGCCCTTGAACATAGCCATTAACCTACACATTGTATTTGCAGTGCTAAGCTCGGGGTTATAATAGTAAGACTAAATATGTAAATCTGCTTTAGCTGATTGTTAATCAGAATTAAGTGCAGTTGCATCTTTCCCTACAGTCCAGCCTTTTTGCCAACCATGACGGTGAATGATTCCACCTACGGTGATTGTAGCCAAAAAAAACATAAGAATAGCAAGTCCAACGCCACCAAACATCAACACTCGCTCTTTTACTGTCAGGTCATCTAGAGAGAAACAGAGAGAAAACATTCATAGTTGTGTTTTACTGATTAAAAGTATAAAGAATTAGAGCTGATCTCAGAGCTTTGAGGAAAAATGAGATTTGACCAAACATAATTATTGTTCTTACCTGTGATCAGATCTTCTTTTGACAGTTCTCTTATGTTGTCTGGAAAGACATTTTGAATATGGTCACATTACCAACACAAAAAGAAAGCGATAAAAGCAATCCTATTCTGTACAAGTAACTAGATTTGGGATTTCTTCAGGTGTGATCTGTTAGTAAAGTAACTTTACACCTCAACAACACACATGATTTCAAGGATCATTCATTCATGTCTGGAACACTTACACACGCAGCGTTCAATACTTACTGTTAGGGGTTCAAATAACTAACACTACATATATTACATAGAATGAACAATACAGAAATGAACTTCTCATTGTGAAATAAAACATCGAACATTGTGCATGTCAAACAAAAGACAAAGCTTGACAGCATTGTGAAGATGTGATGAGTTCAAACTAAAATCGGTCATGAGTACCGACCTTGTGTTTGTACTTTGATGGCTTTGTCGAAGAGCAGGTTTGGTGAGTCAGATTTAGTTCCACAGAAATAAAGCCCCAAATCTGACTCTGTTATTCCAGAAATAATCAGACTGACGATGGTCATCCAACTATTTGCATTTAAATTCAGACGACTCCTGTTTCGATTGTAGGTAATTAGAAGTTTTCTTCCTGTTGTGTCGGTCTCTGCAGAAATCAGTAGAGTAAGATTTTCATTATTCTGGTGATACCAGGCGATTTCATTTCTGTTTGTCATGGTGCAGTTCAGGGTGATGCTTTCTCCCATCTGAACTCTCAACAGATCAGAGGACACTTCTAGAGAGACATTATAATACAGGTCAGTTTAAATAATGTTGATGATAATTTATGTTTGAGATTATTTATATGTAACTTAATCACATAAAAGTTTGAATAAGAATATATTTACCACTGGAAGTGATTTGCATAATCCAACAAGCGAGCACACTGAAGAAAAGGAATTGCTCCATTTTGTCTGTCGTTCTGCACCGAGTAAATTAAACTACAGGTTTCAGCACAATGCAGACAGACTAAAACCACCAAAGGGTTTCCGCTGCGCTTCCTTTCCAGAGCAACATACATTTTCACTATATGTTCAATAGGTTGTACTGACTTAAAGGGGTGATTCATCCAAAAATAAAAATAAATCTCCCATCATTTACTCACCCTCTTGCCATCCCAGATGTGTATGACTTTCTTTCTTCTGCAGAACACAAATGAAGATTTTTAGAAGCATATTTGAGCTCTGTAGGTCCATATGCAAGTGAAAGGTGATCAGCACTGTAAAACTCCAAAAATCACATAAAGGAAACATAAATACGACTCCAGTGGTTAAATCTATATCTTCGGAAGTGATATGATCAATGTTTGAAATTAGCACCCGCCATATGTGCGCTCTAGGAAGCAGAGCAGCAGATCACTTCATATGCACCAGTGGTACTGTGATGACTCGCGCCACGCTCACGCGAAAACAAGGCAGTCACGCTGCGTAAATGTACTTTTCATAAGAGAAGCATATTTAGCACATATAAAGCACCAAACGTGAAATGTATATCATCTATACCTTGGCTGTTGATCTGACAGACGCTTCTGTGCGGCTGAAGCCTGGTTTTCCAAGTAGGTATAGTTGCAGGCCAGAGATCTCCAAAAGAGGGCTGTGTTACTCCAAAAGGGGGCGTCACTTCCACTTATGGTTAGGGTTAGGGAAAGGGTAAGGTTAGGGGCTCTCTATATCTTAGCTGGCATTCTGGAGCTCCCACCCCTTTTTGGAGCTATGCCTGCAGCTATACCCTTCTCTGGTTTTCACGAGTTTCGCGGGGCTTGAGCCCCGAATATTTTGCCCCAGCGACACACCTGGTATTTGTAAAATGGAATGTCCTGCTTACCCAAGCATGACTACAGAGCCTGTTTTTGCACAGCTACATTACCTCGGTGTGCTTGCCGTTTTATCTAAATTTTATTTATTAATATATTCATAATAAATCCAAATATTTCAAGATGCACTGTTGAAGTATGTGACAGTTATGGCTGATTTAAACTGTAAAGGTGAAAAGTGAAATAAATCTATTGTACCATATGTAAAAGGGGAGGAGAATTTAAGTGTGCATCAGGTGCTTCGGCCAAAAAGTCTTCTGCATAGGATGCTCCGGTGCTTCCTCGCTCGAGCATCCTTGGAAAGCTTCATCTATCTTTGATCCTCACCTCCTCGTGGTGCATTTAGAGAATTGATCCTTCATGATGGCGGACCTTGACAGGTTTCCAGGTCATGAGTTTGAGGAGCGAGGAAATGAGGATGCACAGTTTGAGAAATGACAAGCACCCCTGGCAGGAAAGTCTTGAAATAGCCACACACAAATCCAAAGCAATCCACACACGTGACGATTTGTAAATTCAATGATCCATAAATAAATGTAGCAGCATTCACAAATGTTTTGATGCAGATTAATTCATGAACTTGATAGATACATATTTGTAAAAATGTTTTAATTGTATATGAGAAATATTTGTGTGGGCAATTGGGGGAATATTTGTGCTCTCACTTGTGTATTTATTAATTGTATTTTGGATTTATTAATCTGATTTTTTTTTTATGTGAACTGTGCTGTGCATTTCCGAATTGTATTTTGTAAATATATTACTTCTGAGATCATCCTACATACAATGTCATATAATGACTGCTGGCTGGAAGAGGAGACATAACATATCTTGACCCCTAACTAAAATACCAAACAAACACCCAAAGTGGCTGTTTATATAAAATATCGGGTCTTACATGTTAAAGGCGTCTTCAGTGCTGTTTGCCGGTGTCGAAGATTCTTTCAAGTTGCAAACTGTCTTGAGTGTGTGAAATATCATTATTTG
Organism: Myxocyprinus asiaticus; assembly: GCF_019703515.2. NCBI lineage: Eukaryota > Metazoa > Chordata > Actinopteri > Cypriniformes > Catostomidae > Myxocyprinus > Myxocyprinus asiaticus. The sequence continues at coordinate 4,020 of NW_026249564.1, forward strand.
ATCAGGTACAATGGGTCTTATAATTCTTCTGTTTTATCCCTTCACTGTACCTTTAGTTCAGTGTCTATTAATGTTCATTGTTTCTGACTGAGTTCTGGATGCCATATTACAGCCATATCTGTATGTATTCCTTGCCCTGGACGAAGAAAAGCTGTGGTTACAGGTGAGCACTGATCCCTCCCACCTGGCCTAAATAGGCGGCCCGGAGAGCTCTATACAGGGGCAGAAAATACAAAATAGCCTGTTGTAACTACAGAAGGGGGTTGGGCAACTCCAAAAAGGAGGGACACCATCACAAAAGTCTGCTATGCACTTAACAAATCTGACACACCAAAAATCTTTTTTTATTGTTTCATAAACAAGATAACATAAACAGATGTATACATGCTAATTATACAAAGCATAAATACTTACATTCATAAATATTAATTTGTATAAATCTCTTTTTCCATTCACAGTTTGACACAAATTCTTTACAGTTTGCCCAATGTTTTACTAACATACATACTTTCCAATTTGTTGTGAAATAGTTAATGGATTCAGTAAAAACTAGTTCATGAATCAATCCTTTGAAGTTCATGAATCAGGATAGTTAACCTTTCATTTACCAGCTAGAGCTGAAGTGAACAAACTAATCACTGGATTCAGTGCAGTCCATGTATTCATATGTACATCAAAATGTTCAGATCCATGTTGACAGAATCCTCTTCAGACCTGTTGGTGCTGGTCCAGCCTGGGGTGTAAGATGGTTTGAGATGGCAAAAGAGCATGGAGGAAGACTGTTCCTTAATTGTTATTTGTGGGAACTTCTGTGGTCTTTGTACCAGAAACAGCCATTAAGAATCAGAACACAAACAAGCAACAGAGTCAGTCCTACTATCAATCCATCTCCTTCAGTGGAGGCTGGGGGAAAGAGAGCACACATTTTTCATTTGTAAATGTTCTTTTTCATTTTTCACCTCACTGTGAAGCTCTCAATGTCTCCTGTTTTACTTACTAGAAGATGTTGTGTTGTCCTGGTGTTGTCTATCTTGATCAGACTCTGTAACGTTTTCTGTACAACATATGAAAAGGTAAGGTATAATGTTCAACTTCAATTTTAATGAGAAAAAGTCATGTTCATGCTGTCTGAAAATCAGCTTCTAATATGCATGTACGACACCTGTCTAGATGCTTTAAAAGTCACAGATGTAACCATATATTCGGGATTGGGGGGACAAGGTGTAATCATGTAACCCGTTGATAAAAGCAATATTGGTTGACCACTAATTTGTATGCTGTAATATTGAAAGAGGGGGTGTTCTACATGTTCTGACATCCAAGGAGCTGCTCTCACCTGTGACATTTACTGTGATCAAGGTATTTCCATCTGAGTCCAGAGCTCTGTATGTTCCAGAATCATTGGCTATAAACTCTCTGATGATCAGGTCCTCATTACTTTCGGTCAGTCGATCACTCTGGACCCCTTTTCCTTTAATCCACACCGGCGTAAACTCTGCGCCACCGATCCTCTCATGCACCACTCGCTCAGTCTTACGCAACAAAACTTCCAACGTAAGATTCTCACCTGTCTTCAAGGAAAACTCATCTGATGAAAAATAGAAAGGAAAATTATGGAGATATTATACTTTTATCACTTTTATCATTAGAATTATTATGTTGATGGTGAAATCAGATTTTACCTTTAATAGAAACTATGAAAATCTTGTTGAATGCCATCTCAGATGTCTTGTAAATGATTAAAGTGAATAAACCAGCATCACTCCTCCTCAGATCCGTCAGTATGATGGTACAGCTCCCAATTTGAGACACACGGCCCGTATATTCTTTATGCTGATTAGTACCGTAAGCCTTTAAAATAACGTTATAAATCTCAATAATCCCAGAATCACATGGGAATGTGATATTGTCACCCTCTTTTCCTGACAAAGGTTCTGGAATGCCCCCTAATAAAATAAGCATTTAATAGTGTCAAAAAGATTTCAAATAATCTTAAATCACAAATACATCATTACAAGTGCATTACAAAATAAATGCATGCTTATGTGAATTCATATTTAAACACTGTAACTGAGCAAACTAGAGATGTGTCCAGATAGTTCGGTTAACCGTTCAACGCGTCTGTATTTGAATAACAAAATCACTATTCGGATATTCTACACATGCAATAGAGGTCTTCAACCGATCCGATTGGTGCACGACAAACAGTCGGGCTTTGGGCCGGGTTTGGGTCCGTTTTTCAAGTATAAGGTGAGTTAGGATCTGATCAAATATGTTTTTGTCTGTGCTGTTTTTTCAATAGTTTTTTCTATCTTCTCTTTGATTTTCCTTGGACGATTTGAACGCACCACAACAACTATGTACATTTTTTCTGGGGTCAGAGTGCAGGGTCAGCCATGATACAGCACCCCTGGAGCAGATAGGGTCAAGGGCCTTGCTCAAGGGCCCAATGGTGGCATTGTGGCAGTGTTGGGGCTTGAACCCCTGACCATCAAGTCAGTAACCCAGAGCCTTAACCGCCAAGCCACCACTGCCCCACGATTTACCAGTCGTGTTGTATTATTCTGTAATTGCATTAATCTTCTGTAATTCTGTGTCTACCTGGTGCATTTCTTTAAGTACTATAAGCTTCAGTTACCAAGTCAAATGTCTTGAATCAACCACACACACACACACAATAATTTCTCATGATTCTGAAATACTCACTTGCACAAGTGACAAGGATCAGCAGCACCAGGAGACTCAACCAGCTCAACCTGATGAGAAAACATAAGAAGTGGTTTGAAAGATCCAGTCAAAGTAAAACATTTTATACTAAAAATCAAGGGTAAACTCAACACACTTTTCCACACTTTGTGATCAATGAATTTTCAGGCGTCCAATTACAGTATTAGGATTCTTAAAATCATTTTATAGAGATCGCAACACAAAGAACAATTTCTTTGGGGGGGGTTACTTCCTCGCCATCCCCCCTGGAATCTACGCCCCTGCACCTACCTGTCGAAAAATGATGGAGACTTCTCTTATAAAACAGAAACTCCACACTTAGGTCACTTCAAAAGGATTGTTTAGTGTAAAACATGTTGAAGATTAGTGGACAGGTGGTCAGTTCATTAAATGATGAGCTGTTTCCTCACAAAAACAGTTTATTCCACTCACTGAAGCATCTCCTCCATAGACCTCTTGTCTCCTCGCCAGTGCACCGCTGTGATATGTTATTTTAGGCTAAAAGGCTCCTCTACTCTATGTAGAAGGGTTCTGGTGGCGCTTTAACCATGTTAAAGGAATAGTTCACCCAAAAATGAAAATTGGGAGTGGATGGTGATTAGATATTTGAAGGTCCAAAAAGCAAAATCTACAAATATCTAATCACCATCCACTCCCATTCTAAGGACCTGCTGAGCCTGGATCTTTCTCTACAAATCTTCAAAAGTGTTTTGCAGAAGAAAGAATGTCATATACACATATATCTCAAATGGCATGAGGGTGAATAAATTATCAGAGAATTTTCATTTTTGGGTGAACTATCTCTTTAAAGAATGGAACCTTATTGTAACATGTTAACATAAATATTGTTTTTTGTTTGTTCATGATGCATTTACTAATTATAACAAGTACAGTCTTATTGTAAAGTGTTAACAGCAGCATTTATCAGTAGCGTGGACTGGAATCACATGGGTCTTGTCAGACACGTGATTTTCCCCCAAACCACTGAAGCGCAAACCACGCCCACAATCATGACTAAACCCTCAGGAAAGTTTTCATTGGTCATCTCACGAACAAGTAGTCGCTTATTTGACAAAGTTTTCGATGTTCATGGAATGAAATACATTCAGAAGTTTAGTTTGAGGTCAACTAAATGAGGTCCCAATTTATTTCGTGCTATCTTTGTGATGTTTCAAAGCCCGCCATTATTTGCCATCAGCACTTTCTTGTCCAGAGCCCCGCCCCCAGAGTTTCATTCTTCTAAACATCACGTATGCAGGCGAACTGAGATTTTTTTGTTTTCACATGTCAAGTAGATAGCTGCTTGCCAATTCTTTTTGAGGAAAACAGAGAAATCAGGCTTAAGCATCAGACAATGATTGAAAATACGAAAACTAATTTTTCAGTTTCGTTTGCGTTTTTTTGAAAACTCCTATTTTTATGTTTATTTTAGGTAACAAAAAGTTTTTGTCTTAGTTTTCGTTATTTATGATAATAATCTTGTGTACAGTCGTGTTTTTGGGCTTGCTGAAGATTGGGCTCCCAGATCATAATAAAACTGTGATCCACCACTAATAGCAGCTGCCATATAGCACCATCTACTGTTCGTGCCGCGCTCAGATGCTCTACATCAGTGGTGTACAAACACATGGCCAGTGGAAGAGTCATCTGAGGCCCTGTCCGAACTGGCACACTTGATGTGGACTTGCGGTTAGAGTCCTGCACTCCCGCAGGACCAGACGCAACAGAGTGTGGCGCAGGACAAGCTTTGATTGCTGAGTGCGGGTGCGGGCGGGAAGACACTGATGTGCGTGCGGGAAGAGGGAGAAAGCAATTAATCGCGGGATCCCCAAAAAATATAAATATCTAAACATAAAATTAAAATGACTCAAGTTCATTTTATGTTCTTAAGGTACAGAATATTACTCTTGTTATTCTTCTACTGGGCAAGAGCAACAAAAATAAACGATTTACAGGTGCAGGGTTAGTGACGGGGAGGAGCCAGCGATCAGTCCAGGGGCGGGACCAGAAGGGTGGCACAAGGTGGCAGCTGCCACCCTAAAAATGAGCTTTGCCACCCCAACTTGGACCCTGCTCGCATCCTGGAGACGGTGCACAATGGCTTAACCCATCCATGTCAGGCATGGTCCACAACAACGTTCCGCCCATGTCTGGGAGGACACAGCTCACCTCAGTAAAACACCCCCCCCCCCGGTCAGACGAACTTACTGGATGCCACCACCTAACTCAACTCTTGCCACCCCTGGACATGCCCCGGATCTGTCTGTGATGGCACAGAAATTTGGACACAAAACGTGGATACAAAAACGGAGGGGACTGGCCAGGACGGAGAGGTGAGGCGACCTTAATGTGCACACATGTTAAGTCTCCCCTGTGTTGTGGTTGTACAGAGACGGTTCATCTCTAAAAAAATAAATTGTGCCCAAGAAAAAAAATGACCAAAACGGCAATTGCAAGTGGGGTGGCCAATGGGATGGCTCATTCATACAAATTCTTCCTCGTGCTCCATGTGGAGAAAAGTACCACTCTGAGGCAAAATGTCTGAGTATGAAGGTGAATCCCTTAATGTTAGATACTAATGCTTTATTAAAGAAAGGTACAAACAAACCTTTGAAACCAACCACAGATAAATCAGATATTTGGCAATGTGTTAACAAAACGTCTCTCTCTCTCTCTCTCTCTCTCTCTCTCTCCGTTTTTTTACGGGTGGGAATTGGAAAAAAATTACCTAGACACTGGAGTGGGCAGGAGCGGGACTAAACGTGAAAGTTGCGGGTGGAAGCAGGACAAAATCTGACATATACATATACACGTTCCACAAAGGCCACGAGACAGTAGGGTGTCCCATTTGACATTTTAGCACTCCGAACGGTCCTCACGAGTGCCCCCTTTGCACCTCAGCTGAGCCCGCAACAGGTATCATGAACTAACAATTAAAAATATGTTTTTACAACATTTAATAAACTTAGGTAATGTTAATTTATAAAAATACAATTGTTAATTGTTAGTAACATGTTAGTTCATACTGCACTAATGTTAACATATACAACGTATTCAAAATGTTTTGGCAGATGTTGAAATTATTAGCCAAGATTAACACTGTAATGCTGTAAAAGTTTTGTTAGTTCATGTTAACTAATGTTAACAAATACAATCTTATTGCAAAGTATTACCATTTTTACTGCATTGATTAATCTTGGTCAATGGTCATTTATAAATCTAGTTCATAATGCATTAACTAATGTTTACATATACCATTTATAAACATTCTTTTTCATGGTAAAAATCTACAAGTATATGTTGGAAAGAACAAAGCTAAGATAAATAAATACAGTATGTGCTGTAAATGTTGTTCACTGTTAGTTTATATTAACATATGTAGTTAACAAATTTGAGCCAAAACACAAAACCATATAAAAAATAAAAAATAATGACATTTTCAAAACTATAATAATCCCGCTCTGGAAACAAGCCCAAAGTCACTTATAATCAGCAGACATGATAAAATATGTCGAATTTGTGTTCATGATGATTCACGACATGAACTGATTGAGACACAGGGTTAGTGCTAAATACTGTTAGCAGGCTTGATTAGCTTCACAAATCTTGTTAATTACCTACTTTCATTTGTGACATTTTGTGGCTATAGAAAGAAAAAACGTGTGGCTACATAAATAAAACTATTACTAAAATAACAAACACACTATCTGCCTTTAAATTGAAAATCATACCATAACTCACATTTTGTTGATTGTTCTTTCAGCGATGAAAGTCTTGACAAATAAAGGTGAATGAAAAATGAAAGTAGGTGTGTTTAGTTTCCACACCCACTGGGATGAGTCCAGTGCAACAAGAACAATAAAACAAACACACTTTCTTCACCAAAAGTTCAGAGTGAGATTACATGGTTTGGGGGCGGAGCGACCCAAAATTTTGCGGGTTTTGGTGGTTGCGGCTCCTCTCTCCCACCCAGTTATTTTTGCAACCAAAAACTGTTTCCTGCTATTTTATATACTGTATTTCAGAAAAGATTTTCAAAATGACATGAAAAAAGGAACAAACATAGCACAGTATTGGCAGAAGCATATACCAACCCTCACATTTTACCTCATCATGTAGAAGGAAGATGGAGGACTTCTCTGTCTGGTGGAGGAGGTTGAAGGTGGAGAAGACTGACAATGTTGCTTGATAGAAGAGCAGGTACACCTCTGTTATTGGTTTAGAGAATGCTTCCAACAGCCTCCTGAACATCAGTTGTTTCTCATCTGTGAATAAAAAAGCACAGGTTATGCATACTACATAAGTTTACGTTTCAGTCTCTTGTAATAATCTTGCATTTGTATCATTGAAATATGAGGCCTGCTTGATGATTTGAAGTAGCTGGCCAGTGGTCAAACACCTCTCCAGGCTCAACCATCCAATGGAAATGTGCTGGAGTATTTCCATATACTTACTTCAATAGAACTCATAGAATTCTATGACATTAATGTTACATTTTAATTTCAATCCAGTCAAAATCTTCTGCATTTACTTTGTACTACATTAGGTCTGATTAAAGCGCATACCTGGATTGATCCTATCTCTAAACCAGTATCTCACATCCACTGTCAGGTCCTCTGGATCAACTCCAGACACCTGCAATACCTGATGATTTATAATCACATTACATGTTGGTCATAGATTCAGTACAACACAACATAACAAACCATTTTACTTGGCATTAGGCTTAACGGATAGCTAGCACGCTGGTGGTAAGATATTTCACCACAAAAACTTAGAAGTTGAACAGAACCTTCTACAAAACAATGGCAACGCAACCGGGAACGAGGTGCACATTTTGACACCTTTCATGTAATTCAAATGATCAAAAACTAAGTGGTTACCTTCCGTTTGCCCTTCCGCTTCAGTTCAAAGACAGCATTCAGCATTTCTTTTAAACAGGCTGTTCAAGGCGGAAATATTACACCGTTATTCCAGTTTTAATTCCATCTTCCAATTACAGGTAACAGGTTGGATGTTGCGCGCGGGCGTTCACGGAACGTGCGTGCGGAAAGCATCTCCCGGCACCAAGCACGCGCAAGTGAAGACAAGTGAGGAAATGTATACGCAGAAAAAAAAGAAGAACCAATTTAATTTTGGGGGGATTCTCAACGTGAGAAATGCTACAAAATATGTGAGCGTTGCACCATTAAACTTAGGTAGAACGTAACCCGACGTGTGAACTGAATATTTACGGAAGCAGCTGACCAGGAGGAACGAACAGAACAAAAAAGCAGACTCACTTGACATCAATGAGCTCATGTTTTGCATGACAGGCATCAATCATTTCGACATACAATATGATGTAGACATTTACACTCGTTTACATTTACGAGAGAGAGAGAAAAAAACTTACTTTTAAGCAGCTCTTCAGCATGAAACCATTCAAACCGTCCAGTTTTTAGGGTGTGTCGCCCGGTGTCAAGTTTCAACACATTCAAAAAATATACAGGATATTAAAATGAATAAATGTCTGTTTTTCCAGCCTGCTGTATTAGTATTTATTTATCACCCCTTATTTATTTTAGATACAGTTCCTATATATTATTATTTACACAGGGCAAATATACTATTTATTAAATCTACTTTTATTACGTATCATATTTTAATGGGGATATAATGTGTTACAGCTGACAGTTACGTGAGCAAACAAGGATTAAACAAGATCAAATTTAAGTTTATGGTTTTTTAACACTTCTGTGTATAAATCTGAAGGCTGATTATTGGATCAATGCAGGTAAACGTCATATTATGTGACTATGCATTACTTTACAAAGAGTTTACAACCTACTAGTTAAGCCTTGCCTTAAGAACAGGTGGTGCAACCAAATTAAGCACTGACTTAGTTACAAACTAACTAGTAGTTACTAAGCCCTTAGTGTGAACTTTACATCCTAACTTACGTGAGAACTTACGCACTGCTGGTGCAACCCTACCCTGAATCCGTTCTTTTGGAGTGGATGTCTATGGAGGAGATGTTTCAGTACACTGTATAAAATGATTTTGTGAAGAAACAGCTTATCACTTAATGCGTTGACCACCTGTCCTCTAATCTTCACCATGTTTTACACTTCAAAATCTTCTTGGAGTGAACTTTGTGTGGAGTTTACCATGATAAAAGCCATCTGGGTTCTGGAAGTATTTTCCCCATTAATTTCTTCCATAGACTTTTAATAAAATCCTTCATAAAAGATTTGTAAGCCATGAACCAAACCAACCAGCTCCGAGGAAAATCACAACATCACAAACTTTGATTTGAGGCAAAAAAGTATTTGAAAATCGGACATAAAGACAAAGGTACAAGACTGTGTACTTACCGTCTTTCATGAGGGTACGGACTACAATCCCATGAAGCATTGCCAATGATGTCATTGAATAAAAAACAATGTGAATATATAAAACTATTGATTTTAGGTTGTTGATCATAAGTATAGAAACAATATGTTTTATGTTTATTGCAAAATATGTACAAATATATAAGTAGTTTAAGGGTGAAGGGAGACCGACTCGATTACGTCATTCACAGTGCATCATGGGAGCGCACGATCGCTCCGAGGCACCTTTCACAGGTTTTGTTGGATGCCGATCTCTGATTGGTGGATCTTTCTCAGCTGGACCATGGGTAATGTAGTTGTTTTCCATGAATTCTGCTATCAAGTGCAATTTTTAAATAATGAAGTTTAAAGCTGAAGTTGAAATGACGCAGACAGACTTCAACAGAAGCATGTACCATCGATGAACAACCTCGGAGCTCATGGTAGGTCTGTCTTTAAAGGTTTATAAGTTATTGTTGAAAATCTATTAGTCTATGGGATAGATTAATGGGATTTTTACTTCCGGAACCAGACTCAGCACTCTGAACATGGCTGCACCGTGACTGGCTAGAAGACTCACGTGATACAAGTTGGCCGAATGGTAAAACCGCGGAGGTTGTTGTTACACATCAGTATAAAAGATCTCTGTCAGCAGCACCATCCTCTCCTGTATGACAGATCAGAGCTGAAAACTGATCACAGATCAGTTGATTAGAGCTTCACGGGTCACATGACTGCTCTAAAAACACAACGCAGCAGTCATGTGATTTCTCCGTTCCGCATCTGTGTTAAGAATTCCAAACTTGTCGACGTTTAAAACTCATTTGATCTGTTTTGCGTTGTTTGTTGTGTTCGGTTGTACATTTGGATTCCTGGTAAATGGAGAGAAACTCCAACGGAAGGTAAAGATTTGAAGAGACCGCTTCTCCTTTAAGACGTGACAGTACACACCCACTGTTTTGATTGGCTCTCTGCTCTTGATTGACCTGTTCTCTATCTTCCTGCCATCTCACTGCTCACCACTATTAGGCGGGGCTACTGAAGTGATTAATGGTAAAGTAGGTGTTGATATGTTGTTTTTTTGGTAGCTTGGTTTGAGCAAATGAAGTTTTGAGTTCTGAAACTTACAGTATGTTTTATAATGACCTCTTATATGTCAAAAGATCAAGGTAAATTTGATTCCTCGTGTCATTTCCTTTTAGTATATAGATTTTTAGGCCCAATATGGTGAAATCCCAGAGATATGGGGCTCTCAATGTTGCTCCATGCTTAATTTTTTTAATTTTTTTATTTATTTTATTGTATCTTTGGACTCTTGAATAACGATATTTTGACATTATTGTTTTTATGTGAATAAATAAAGGTACATTTCTAGTTTCATCATTATTTGTACATCAGACCTTTCTTTTATTCCACAAGAAAAGCTAACTTCACACCATGTGACCCACATTTGGTTTTTAACCGTTGAAAATTTCTACACCAATGACTGCATCGCCAAGGACCCCTCTGTCAAGCTCCTGAAGTTTGCAGATGACACTGCTGTCATCGGCCTCATCCAAGATGACGATGAGCCTGCATACAGAAGGGAGGTTGAACAGTTGGTTGTCTGGTGCAGTCAAAACAACCTGGAGCTGAACACGCTCAAAACGGTGGAGATGATTGTGGACTTTAGGAGGAACACCCCAACATTGACTCCGCTCACCATTCTAAAAAGCACTGTGGCAGCAGTAAAGCCATTCAGGTTCCTGGGCACTACCATCTCACAGGACCTGAAGTGGGAGACCCACACTGAGTCTGTCCTCTGCACTTCAATAACTGTCTGGTTTGGTTCAGCTACGAAATCAGACATCAGAAGACTACAAAGGACAGTTCAGACTGCTGAGAGGATTATTGGTTGCCCCCTGCCCTCCCTTCAAGAACTATACACTTCCAGAGTGAGGAAAAGGGCTGGAAAAATCACTCTGGACCCCACTCACCCTGCCCATTACCTCTTTCAACTGTTGCCTTCTGGCCAATGCTTCAGAGCTCTGAGCACCAGAACCGTCAGGCACAGGAACAGTTTTTCCCCTCAGGCTATCCATCTCATGAACAGTTAAAACTGCCCCATTGAGCAATAATTAATGTGCAATACACAGTTTAGTCTATTTATAATTATCCAACATACCATACCTCTTCTGCCATACATTCCCTTGCACTGTATGTAACAGATTTGTATTTAGATTTGCACTACGTATGTGTGTGTGTATGTATGTGTATGTATATATATTCATATATGTGTATACAGTATATATATATTGTAAATTGTGTATTCTATATATACTTTTTTCTTTTCAATATTTATCTATTTTTTATTCAATTTCAATTATTTTTTTTAAAAGTCTTGTTGCTGTTTTTGTATTGTTGTGTACTGGAAGCTCCTGTCACCAAGACAAATTCCTTGTATGTGTAAGCATACTTGGCAATAAAGCTTATTCTGATTCTGAAAAATGTGGAAAATTTACAGATTGAGTCACATTTAGAGCCCCATATCTCTGTGATTTAACCATATAGGGCATTTACAATGGAGATGCAATAAGAGAAGTTTGTTCTGAACCAGAATCTAAAAGTATATTAAAATATATTTAGGACTTCTGAAGTTATAGGCACTCCAACTTTGGAAAAACAACATAAAAAAAAGTGTTTTTTTCCCCCATTTTTGGACTCACACCATTGGCAAATAATGCAACAAGCAGTGCTAACGTCAACTGATTTTAGTAATAGATCTACCTATCTCTGTGTATAAATAAAATCATGGCACTGACAGTTCATATTTTTATTTCACCTGTAATTTTGCTCCAAAATCATAAGCGAAAACTTTCAATTTTGACCCCCCTCTACAAAATAATGGATTGCTTTGTAAATATTGATCCATGGAAAGTAACAGTTTGGCTTTATCATCATTTAAGTATTTCTTCCAGCAGCCTAAAAAAGAAAAATAAATTTTATTTATTTTTTTAGCCAGGACTCTCCAGTTGACGTGGAATTAGCCTCCTAATATATATACTGATTATGGTCTATAATGGGTGTTTGGTCTTTGGTGTGTTGAGTCGTTATATATGAATAGTGACTCTGTAGGCTGATATTTGATTTGTTGACTGAACTTTGATCTCTCTGTTACTCTACAGTCTGTTTTAATGGGCATGGGTGATCCACCAGTTGATTCATTCTCCACGCTAATTATTGCCATCATGGCTGTTGGACTCGGCACTCAACTGGTGATTGTAATCGTGGGTGAAGTTCATGTTTTGATCCGTAAGAGGACATCACAATCAATGGGATATTAGCCAATCAATTGAGATCATATGGCAGAAGCTCCGCCCCCATGCACATACTGACTAATTGATAGTCATTTGAGTGTGACAGGGACTTGAGTGGGATCGTCATTGTGCATGTTACTGATAAACTCTATGATTGATCTCTGGATTGGCCAATCACAGCGTGGTGTTTCACTTCTGAGGACCACAAGATGAATCACTCTCTCCAGCCTTAAATGTCATCTTGGTTTAGCCAGATTTAGTATTGAAATTGACATGCTAAAATTGTTTTACACCTTTATAATTATGATATGATTTAACAGTAAATCACAAGACAAACCAAAACTGCTACTGAGTGATAATTTGATTCTATTTTGTTTGTACAGTGTAATCTTCCATACATTGTTGTAAAATCATATATATTGGCCAGATTACTGACTGGTGAAAATCGTACACATTTTTAAGACTTAAAAGTAAATATGCAAATGTTGTCAGAATTTAATAATCAGAAAGACACACGAGTTTCTCAGGGATTTTGACTGATAGGTTCCAATTTAAAAAATGTTGTCAAACAAATATTATTTGTATTTTTTTCATTGTGTAATGTTATGCATCAGGTGTTTTTAAGAGAACTGTGATGTAGGGGAGTTTATTATTAATAAACATTTGACTCGTAAATGTTTGGAGGAAACTGCATGTTTACTAACAAACATTCATTTGCACTTTTCTTGTTGCTTCCCTGAATGACTTATTAAAATGTAAATATGGTTTCAAAAACTGTTACAATCATCTTTTTCTCTATATAAATTATTCCTCAACTGAAAAAAAATAAAATAAAAAAAATAAAATGGTTTGTTTTGTATAAATTACTGCTGTGTGTGTAACATTCACTTTGACTTTTAAATACAAATCAAAACATCTTGTATAAAATGTAATCAAATCAATCAAATCAAAAAATCAAATCAAAATCAAAATCAAATCACTTTATTGTCACACAGCCATATACACAAGTGCAATGGTGTGTGAAATTCTTGGGTGCAGTTCTGATCAACATAGCAGTCGTGACAGTGATGAGACATATACCAATTTACAATAACATCAAATTAACACAACACAATTTAAGCATCTGTTATACACATAATTACACTCCATTGTCATCATAATCATAAACATATTTAAAATGTCCATAAAGATGGAGTTGTTCTTTTAGAAGACACAGATTAAGTCTGGACATGGACGGTCAACTACACTAATTTAACATTTAACAAACTGCATTTTCACAAACATAAGTAAACATTAGTACTGTGTTCTGTCTGCAATTATAATGGCAGCTTGACAAAAACAACAACAACAGTTGTAAACAAACAGCATGTCTGAATCATTAAATATTTTTCTGTATAACAAAAAAAATTACAAATGAATGAGCTTCATTATCTTTACACAAAATATAACTTCTTATTTCTTGTTCTTGGCAGAAATCACAGTCATTTACAGCAGTTAAACTGGTCCATCTCACGTCACATATTGATTCTGCCCAAGTATGAGTCCATGCCCATCAAAACAGACTGTAGAGTATCAGAGAGGTCAAAGTTCAGTCAAAAATCAAATATCAGCCCTCAGAGTCACTATTCAAAGATAACCACTCAACACACCAAAGACCAAACACCCATTATAGACCATAATCTTTTTTTTTCTATTTCTTATTTTTTGGCTGCTGGAAGAAATACATCAATGATGATGAAAGCCAAAATATTACTTTCCATGGATCAATATTTACGGAGCAATCCATTATTTTGTAGAGATGGGTCAAAATGAAAGTTTTCGCTTATGATTTTGGAGCAAAACTACAGGTAAAAATAATGACCTTAGAAAGTTTTCAGCATCTTTATTTTATTTTTACACAGAGATAGGTAGATGTATTACTAAAATCAGTTGATGTCAGCACCACTTGTTGGTTTGAGTCCAAATATGGGAAAAACATTTTCTTGGGCTGTTTTTTCAAAGTTGGAGTGCTAATAACTTCAGAAGTTTTAAATATATCTTAATATCCTTTTAGATTCTGGTTCAGAAAAAACTTTCATTTTAGTATTTAGATTTTTAAGGCCCTATATGGTGAAACCCCAGAGATATGGGGCTCTCAATGTTGCTCAATCTGTAAATTTTACACATTTCCGATGGTTAAAAACCAAATGTGGGTCACATGGTGTGAAGCTAGTTTTTCTTGTTCAATAAAAGAAAAGTCTGATGAACAAATAATGATGAAACTAGAAATGTACTTTTATTTATTCACATAAAAACAATGTCATTGTTTTTTTTTTTTTTTACAAATTAAGCATGGAGCAACATTGAGAGCCCCATATCTCTGGGATTTCACCATATAGGGCCTTCGACATCTAAATACTAAAAGTAAAGTTTGTTCTGAACCGGAATCTAAAAGGATATTAAGATATATTTAATACTTCTGGAGTTATAGGCACTCAAACTTTGAAAAAACAACACAAAAAGTGTTTTTTCCCATTTTTGGACTCACACCATAGGCATATAATGCAACAAGGGGTGCTGATGTCAACTGATTTTAGAAATAGATCTACCTATCTCTGTGTAAAAATAAAATCATGACACTGACATCTTTCTAAGGTTTTTATTTTGACCTGTCGTTTTGCTCCAAAATCATAGATGAAAAATGTCATTTCGACTCCCATTTGTAAAATAATGGATTACTTAATATTTTGGCTTTCATCATCATTTATGTTTATCTTTCTTCATAAAAGAGTTAACAAAATGAAAACTTTCAGCTGGGGAAAGTTTTTTTTATTATGATTTAAAAGGACCCTGTATATTTAATTTGACATGTATGAAACAAGGCTTTGAGGGATAGAAGCACAATCCATTAAATGTTTGTAACGGGGTAAAAGGGAAAGGAGGAGGTGAGAACCGGCTTGACAATATAAATACTAATTTAATGATAAATTAAAACAAAAGACATACAACACAAATGCATACAGGGTAGCTGCCTGTAGCTCTCTCTCTCCTGAACTGCCGCCTCCAGCCGCCTTTATCCCTCTCATGGGCTTGATTAGCCTGCTTAGGAGCCAGGCGTGCATCATCATGGCCCAGCCCCACCCCCCTCCTTGCCACACACCTCCCTCCTTTGCTTCAGGCTGGGGAGCCCCCGGCATGAAGTACATCCCCCCCTACCATACCCACCTACCCCCCTACCCCCCTTTCCGGGCCTTCCCCGCCTTCTCGGACCTAGGAGGGAGACAAGGGGAGGGAAAAACAACAACAACAAAAAAGAGAGAAAGGCCAACATGGAGCAGCAGCGGGAGAGAAAGAGGAGAGAGTGAGAAAAAAAACTTACTTGCCGGTTCTCTGATACGCCGTAGCCTGGTCCCCGGTCACTCCTCCACCCTCTAGTGGATGACAGCCGCTCCTCCACGGGTGGATTGGGGGCAGTCCTCCGGCCCCTGGCAAACGGAATGCCCTGCCGCATTTTGGTGGATAGTAGGGGTCTCCTCTGCCCCTGGCAGCAGTTCTCCAGGCGGTCGGCAGTGAGCCCCTCCCCACTCACGGACGGCAGTCTTATCTTTGACCCTGCCATGTTTAAGCGGCCAGTAGGGGTCTTCTCCGCCCCTGGCAGTGGCCTGACCGCTGCAGGCGGTCAGTAGGGAGCCCCTCCTCCCCTCTCGGTCGGCAGTCATTCCTCCGTTTTCAGGTGGCCTGGCTCCTCAGTCCCCCGGCAGATGGCCGCTGCTGCTCCTTTGGGGTGGATGGCAGTGGTGAGGACTCTACTACGGCGCATACCTCCTCCTTCCCGGATTTCGGCACCAATGTAACGGGGTAAAAGGGAAAGGAGGAGGTGAGAACCAGCTTGACAATATAAATAATAATTTAATGATAAATTAAAACAATAGACATATAACGCAAACACATACAGGGCAGCTGCCTGTAGCTCTCTCTCTCCTGAACTGCCGCCTCCGGCCACCTTTATCCCTCTCGTAGGCTTGATTAGCCTGATTAGGGGCTGGGCATGCATCATCACAGCCCGGCCCCGCCCTCCTCCTTGCCACAATGTTGTACTGTCTTAAAAGTGAATTATTAAATTTTTTTGGATATTAAAATACTTTTTAGTTTTATGAGTCCACCATAAGTATGCTCCTATTAGATCCTGAAGAGTGTTAACACTCTTGTTATGCTTTCAAAACATTGCTCTGTTTGTTTGAGCATCTCACATGTCAACTTTTGGCTAAACCAATGGTGTGAGTTTGAGGTGGGACTACCTATTTGTCTGACCAATGGCAGAAGAGGTCGAAGAGCTGTAGAAATATTTTAAAATGTGCGAGTCATTATTTCATATTCACCAGCTGATGTAA
Organism: Myxocyprinus asiaticus; assembly: GCF_019703515.2. Taxonomy (NCBI): domain Eukaryota; kingdom Metazoa; phylum Chordata; class Actinopteri; order Cypriniformes; family Catostomidae; genus Myxocyprinus; species Myxocyprinus asiaticus. The sequence continues at coordinate 20,766 of NW_026249564.1, forward strand.
TTGGTTGCATTGTAAAACGGGTCTCCAGCGATTCTGAAGCTTATGTTCAGTCCGTACGTCTGAGAATCTTGAACCAGACTGGACTGAGGGAGTTGGACCATGGAAACGGGTTCGGAGCACATGCAGGGTGTGACGTCCTCAAACACGGGTTTGGGTGTGCGATGCGTGACAGGTTTCCACTGCGTGTAGCCCCAAATGGTGCTGGTGTTGACTGGAGACAAAACCCACTGAGACACCTGAGAGAGGAATGAAGTAGTTATAGACTGTTATAACATACATGACAAATAAATTGGCATTTTAAAATTATCGCAATAATTCGAAAAGCATGCCCGATTAACAGAAGTGTTGGCTCCAAAATCTACTACATATCGTCTGTTCTGTTTTAAAATATTTTAGACCGCGTTTTGAGTCGATATAGTGTAAAATAAGTGTCCATTAAACTTCAGATTTTTATATTTATTTTTGCTATTTATTAATTGTTTCTTTAACTGCAGGCTATTTTATGTCCCAGTGGCTGAAGTGGTTTAAATATTCACAGACAAGAATATGTTCAGGTCTTCATGAGAGCAGTATGGGTTCAAGTTCAAATGCATTTTTTAAAAAAATATAATTTGGTGTATTCATCATCGATGGAGATACGAACATCTACTCTTCCCTGGAATCCAGAGACAGCAACAGACTGGAGCTCCAGAGAGAATCGTGAGTAATTTGCTCGCGCCGTCACGCCGTCCAACCACACGTGGAGCTGGTTGCAGTTTGTGTTATGGCGGAGACTGGGCCACGCTGACGGCCGACCTTCTGACTCAAAGGTTGAGAACTGATGTTAGAGGTGATATCAGATACACACATGAGTCTAGAATAACTAGACTTGACAGGCGATGTCTGTATCTGAAAGGTGATTGGCTCTTATACCTGTAAGGCGGGACTTCCTTTCTATATCCGTTGGGCGCTCAGAGATTTTTAGACTATTTCTACTTAATATTTCTCTGTTTTTTTTCCCCAGATAATGTAAAAGTTAGGTGGAATTATTGAAGAAAGTGTGTTTGTTTTATTGTTCTTTTTGCACTGGACTCATCCCAGTGGGCGTGGAAACTACACACATCTTACTTTCATTTTTCATTCACCTTTATTTAACATCACAAAGACAGCATGAAATAAATTGGGACCTCATTTAGTTGACCTCAAACTAAACTTCTGAATGTATTTCATTCCATGAACATCGAAAACTTTGTCAAATAAGCGACTACTTGTTTGTGAGATGACCAATGAAAACTTTCCTGAGGGTTTAGTCATGATTGTGGGCGTGGTTTGGGGGAAAATCACTCGTCTGACAAGACCCATGTGATTCCAGTCCACGCTACTGATAAATGCTGCTGTTAGAATAGTTACTGCTAAATATAGCCTATATGCATCGGCAATATAAATTACATTTAAAGCATGTTTCCTTCATGTCAGAATTGCTGAGTTGAAGTGAATTTTACAAATAAAAAGTTTAACTTTGAAGGGATTATTTTGAGCATGAGTAGCTTCTGATCAAGTGTCATCACATGTAGACTAACACTTTACAATAAGACTGTACTTGTTATAATTAGTAAATGCATCATGAACAAACAAAAAACAATATTTATGTTAACATGTTACAATAAGGTTCCATTCTTTAAAGAGATAGTTCACCCAAAAATGAAAATTCTCTGATAATTTATTCACCCTCATGCCATTTGAGATATATGTGTATATGACTTTCTTTCTTCTGCAAAACACTTTTGAAGATTTGTAGAGAAAGATCCAGGCTCAGCAGGTCCTTAGAATGGGAGTGGATGGTGATTAGATATTTGTAGGTCCAAAAAGCAAAATCTACAAATATCTAATCACCATCCACTCCCATTTTTCATTTTTGGGTGAACTAACCCTTTAACATGGTTAAAGCGCCACCAGAACCCTTCTACATAGAGTAGAGGAGCCTTTTAGCCTAAAATAACATATCACAGCGGTGCACTGGCGAGGAGACAAGAGGTCTATGGAGGAGATGCTTCAGTGAGTGGAATAAACTGTTTTTGTGAGGAAACAGCTCATCATTTAATGAACTGACCTCCTGTCCACTAATCTTCAACATGTTTTACACTAAACAATCCTTTTGAAGTGACCTAAGTGTGGAGTTTCTGTTTTATAAGAGAAGTCTCCATCATTTTTCGACGGGTAGGTGCAGGGGTGTAGATTCCAGGTGGCAGTGGTGGCTTGGCGGTTAAGGCTCTGGGTTACTGACTAGATGGTCAGGGGTTCAAGCCCCAACACTGCCATGATGCCACTGTTGGGCCCTTGAGCAAGGCCCTTGACCCTATCTGCTCCAGGGGTGCTGTATCATGGCTGACCTTGCACTCTGACCCCCAAAAAAATGTACATAGTTGTTGTGGTGCGTTCAAATCATCCGAGGAAAATCAAAGAGAAGATAGAAAAAACTATTGAAAAAACAGCACAGACAAAAACATATTTGATCAGATCCTAACTCACCTTATACTTGAAAAACGGACCCAAACCCGGCCCAAAGCCCGACTGTTTGTCGTGCACCAATCGGATCGGTTGAAGACCTCTATTGCATGTGTAGAATATCCGAATAGTGATTTTGTTATTCAAATACAGACGCGTTGAACGGTTAACCGAACTATCTGGACACATCTCTAGTTTGCTCAGTTACAGTGTTTAAATATGAATTCACATAAGCATGCATTTATTTTGTAATGCACTTGTAATGATGTATTTGTGATTTAAGATTATTTGAAATCTTTTTGACACTATTAAATGCTTATTTTATTAGGGGGCATTCCAGAACCTTTGTCAGGAAAAGAGGGTGACAATATCACATTCCCATGTGATTCTGGGATTATTGAGATTTATAACGTTATTTTAAAGGCTTACGGTACTAATCAGCATAAAGAATATACGGGCCGTGTGTCTCAAATTGGGAGCTGTACCATCATACTGACGGATCTGAGGAGGAGTGATGCTGGTTTATTCACTTTAATCGTTTACAAGACATCTGAGATGGCATTCAACAAGATTTTCATAGTTTCTATTAAAGGTAAAATCTGATTTCACCATCAACATAATAATTCTAATGATAAAAGTGATAAAAGTATAATATCTCCATAATTTTCCTTTCTATTTTTCATCAGATGAGTTTTCCTTGAAGACAGGTGAGAATCTTACGTTGGAAGTTTTGTTGCGTAAGACTGAGCGAGTGGTGCATGAGAGGATCGGTGGCGCAGAGTTTACACCGGTGTGGATTAAAGGAAAAGGGGTCCAGAGTGATCGACTGACCGAAAGTAATGAGGACCTGATCATCAGAGAGTTTATAGCCAATGATTCTGGAACATACAGAGCTCTGGACTCAGATGGAAATACCTTGATCACAGTAAATGTCACAGGTGAGAGCAGCTCCTTGGATGTCAGAACATGTAGAACGCCCCCTCTTTCAATATTACAGCATACAAATTAGTGGTCAACCAATATTGCTTTTATCAACGGGTTACATGATTACACCTTGTCCCCCCAATCCCGAATATATGGTTACATCTGTGACTTTTAAAGCATCTAGACAGGTGTCGTACATGCATATTAGAAGCTGATTTTCAGACAGCATGAACATGACTTTTTCTCATTAAAATTGAAGTTGAACATTATACCTTACCTTTTCATATGTTGTACAGAAAACGTTACAGAGTCTGATCAAGATAGACAACACCAGGACAACACAACATCTTCTAGTAAGTAAAACAGGAGACATTGAGAGCTTCACAGTGAGGTGAAAAATGAAAAAGAACATTTACAAATGAAAAATGTGTGCTCTCTTTCCCCCAGCCTCCACTGAAGGAGATGGATTGATAGTAGGACTGACTCTGTTGCTTGTTTGTGTTCTGATTCTTAATGGCTGTTTCTGGTACAAAGATCACAGAAGTTCCCACAAATAACAATTAAGGAACAGTCTTCCTCCATGCTCTTTTGCCATCTCAAACCATCTTACACCCCAGGCTGGACCAGCACCAACAGGTCTGAAGAGGATTCTGTCAACATGGATCTGAACATTTTGAATAACATATGAATACATGGACTGCACTGAATCCAGTGATTAGTTTGTTCACTTCAGCAGTAGGGATGGGCAATACCACTTATTTTCTTTTCGATCCGATACCAATAATTAGTCCAATATCATCAATACCGATACTTCTATTAAACTGATT
>NW_026249565.1:0-25000 GCF_019703515.2 Myxocyprinus asiaticus
AGCATATAGACCGGTGGCATTTTGTCGAAGATATTAGATGCAGTCGCCAAAGGACTCCCTGCATGTCTGCGGGCTGTTGCTGCTGCTGCGGCATTGATGGTACAAGACGCAGAACTCATTGTTCTTTCACACCCTATGACTGTGACACCCTATGAATATTACACATGACAGCACAACGTCGATTGGGGTATGAGGCTATTTTGTTGGCTACTGCTAATCTGACTATTGAACCAACCTCCGATGTGCATGGTCCAACTTTGTCATTGCATAAGTTAACCAATGACCAGTTTTCTGATGATTCACATGATTGCTTGGATCGTCTGCATGCATCCACCTCTTGCAGGCCGGACTTTTCTCGTCTGCCCTGGAGGATGGGGATCACTGGTATATAGATGGGTCATGTTCAAAACTGAATGATGCTGTATACTGGTGTGGTTTTGACGTGGTTTATACTGAACTTCCAAATCGTATTATCAAAGCATATTTGCTTCCATACAAATCCGCACAAGCAGCTGAGTTGTTTGCATTGATTAGAGCATGCCAACTGGCTAAAGACAAATCAATCAATATATGCAGTTATGCTCAAAAGTTTGCATACCCTGGCAGAAATTGTGAAATTTGGGCACTGATTTTGAAAATATCTGTCTTTTATTTAATGATAGTGATCATATGAAGCCATTTATTATCACATAGTTGTTTGGCTCCTTTTTAAATCATAATGGTAACAGAAATCACACAAATGGCCCTGATCAAATGTTTACATACCCTTAAATGTTTGGCCTTGTTACAGACACACAAGGTGACACACACAGGTTTAAATGGCAATTAAAGGTTAATTTCCCACACCAGTGGCTTTTTAAATTGCAATTAGTGTCTGTGTATAAATAGTCAATGAGTTTTTAGCTCTCACGTGGATGCACTGAGCAGGCTAGATACTGAGCCATGGGGAGCAGAAAAGAAATGTCAAAAGACCTGTGTAACAAGTTAATGGAACTTTATAAAGATGGAAAAGGATATAAAAATATATCCAAAGCCTTGAAAATGCCAGTAAGTACTGTTCAATCACTTATTAAGAAGTGGAAAATTCAGAGATCTCTTGATACCAAGCCATGGTCAGGTAGACCAAGAAAGATTTCAGCCATAACTGCCAGAAGAATTGTTCAGGATACAAAGAAACACCCACAGGTAACCTCAGGAGAAATACAGGCTGCTCTGGAAAAAGATGGTGTGGTTGTTTCAAGGAGCACAATATGATGATACTTGAACAAAGATGAGCTGCATGGTCGAGTTGCCAGAAAGAAGCAAATGCCACAAAAAAGCCCTGTTACAATATGCCTGACAAAACCTTGACACGCCTCACAGCTTCTGGCACACTGTAATTTGGAGTGACGAGACCAAAATAGAGCTTTATGGTCACAACCATAAGCGCTATGTTTGGAGAGGGGTCAACAAGTATTGTGCTCCTTGAAACAACCACACCGTCTTTTTCCAGAGCAGCTTGTATTTCTCCTGAGGTTACCAGTGGGTTTTTCTTGCCAGGGTATGCAAACCTTTGAGCAGAACTGTACACAGACTCAAAATACACATATGGGGTGGTGCACGATTTTGCCCGTTTGTGGGAAGAAAGAGATTTTTAGACAGCCGAGGGCAAGCCGATATAACCTAGTAGCAGAGCTTCTGAGAGCAGCACAGTTGCCTGCTAAATTGGCTGTAATGAAAGTTGCAGGACACATGACAGGAGAGTTTGAGGAGCCAAGGGGAACAGATTAGCGGATGAGGTTGCAAAATGGGCGGCGAAGGAAGCCCTGATCTAAATCATTCTGATGAAACTGTTTTGATTATGCAATCCACTTTAGTTAAAGATGTTGACATCAAATTGTTGCAGGCTAATCCATCAACTTTTTTCTAAGATGTACTTTTGATGTTAACAAAATACCTCTTAAATTATCTAATTTTCACAGGCAAGTCCTTCTGACGTGGTGCTTGATTTTTTTATTTTATTTCTCCACACTCTTTTTACATCTGGAACAATAAGTATATCACGCACTGAAATAGATCACTGTTTTTAGACAGCGATTTGACTGATATATTATTAGTTGTGCAGTTACTGAATTCTGATTATTTTTTAAGTATTAAAGAATTATGATTAAGTGTCATATTTCAGTCAAAGAATACTACTCAATTTCTATCAAAACACTATCACACATGGCGTAGTAAGATTTCTAAACATTTGTTTTTGGATAATATTGATGTGATTAATGACTAGTAATCAGGATAGGGTTGCACCAGCTGTGCGTAAGTTCTCACGTAAGTTGGGACGTAAAGTTCACACTAAGGGCTTAGTAACTACTAGTTCGTTTGTAACTAAGTCAGTGCTTCATTTGGTTGCACCACCTGTTCTTAAGGCAAGACTTAACTAGTAGGTCATAAGCTCTCCGTAAAGTAATGTGTAGTCGTATAATATGACATTTTCTTGTATTGATCCAATAAGCAGCCTTCAAATTTGTACACAGAAGTTTTAAAAAGCTGTACATTTCAGTTTCCCTCGCTATGGTTGATGTTCAAACCTTGTTTGCTCACGTAATTGTCAGCTGTAATAAATTATATCCCTATTAATATACGATATAAAATAAAAGTAGATTTGATAAATAGTATATTTGCCCTATGTAAATACATACTAATACAACAGGCTATATATAGTATGGTATGGAGTGGTGGTGGTGTAGTGGACTAAAGCACTGAACTGGTAAGCAGAAAGTTGTTGGTTCGATCCCCACAGCCACCACCATTGTGTCCTTGAGCAAGGCACTTAACTCCAGGTTGTTCCAGGTGGGTTGTCCCTGTAATAAGGGCACTGTAAGTCGCTTAAATGTAAATATATTTTGAATGTGTTGAAACTTGACACCGGGCGACGCATCCTGAAAACGGCACCATTAGATCAGTTTCATACTGAAGAGCCGCTTAAAAGTAAAGTTGTTTTCTCTCTTGTAAATGTAAACAAGTGTAATTGCTAACACCATCGTATATGTCGAAAGGACTGAAGCCTGTCACGCAAAACATGAGCTCACCGTTGTCATTAAATACCATTCCGCTTTTTTATTCCATCAGTTACTCCTGGTTGGAGTCTGCCGTAAATATTTAGTTTACACGTAGGGTTACGTCCTACCTAAGTTTAATGGTGCAACGCTCAAATATTTAGTAGTGCGTAAATTTTGACTTAGTGCCCATTTATGCCACAACTAGGCTAAGTTCTAATGTACGTATAGCTGGTGCAACCAGCCCCTAATGTGCTCGTGATGCGCTGGCTCGTGACACCTGCATGTTACCTTTAAAACTGAGTGACAGACAAATGCAACATGAGGAAGGCACAATTTAAAGATTTATTTTATCTCGCCAAGTTTATATGATGCTGTGTAAATGTCGCAGATTCTGTCTTAATGAAAGTGATTATGATTTTAGAAAAGTTTGAAAAAATCTGTCTTTATATTCATGCAATACCGTCAATGAGAAGATTTCAACAGTATAACCGTCCGTTTTAAAACCGAGGTATATTGTGAAACCTTGAAACCGTTACTTCCCTAGATCACAATTTCTTTTTTCTAGTAATGAATGGAAATGTGAAATTGTGCAAATAAAATGAAACAAACAAAAACCAGTGGCTGTTTACCACAGATTTCATCATCTGCTGTGAGTGTAAGGTTTCACAAGCAGATGCTCTTATTTCTCTATTAGGGTTACAAGTTTCCGTTCAAAATGATTACTCCAAAATAAATTCTGTCTCATGTTCGCCCTATAGACTGGTTTGTGTCAATCAGCCTGAAAGATACTTACTTTCATGTGCACACAGCCCCTTATCACAGGCCGTTCTTGAGATTGCCTTTGAGGGGACTGTTTACCCTTGTGGGAAAGCACCCACGTACTATCAAACAGGCGTGGCACACGGTAAAGTATCAGTACTCAAATTGATTACGATAGATGCTTCGAACACCGGTGAGAAACATCTCCTGTCAATACGTGTGATGCACGTTCCGTGTCACCTGAACTGTGGCGCAGATTTGCTCTTGTGAAAGGGCGCTATACAAGGACAATGGAGACTTTGTCCTCAGACAGTGCTGATGATATGGAATCGGTTTGGGTATATCGATCAATTTGTACCCCCTGAGACAATGCATTATCGTCTTTGGTATTCCCTGACTCATGCTTCGCTGGGCCTGGATGTTCTAGCCCACAAATGGCCAGTGGGACACAAGTATGCATTCTCTCCTGTCCACTTACTTTGCCAAGTATTGTGCAAAATCCGAGAGGCACACTGGGTGGTCTGTCAGTAGACAGACATCCTATAGTTGTGAAATTCTTATGTCGCACGAGGAGGTTGAGACAGTCTCGCCCTGTTACTGTTCCAGTTTGGGACTTAGCGCTTGTGTTAAAAGCACTCACAGGCCCGCTGTTCAAGCCATTGGACACAGTGAGTTTAATACATTTTTCAGCCTTGGAACCCTCCACTTCCATCCCAAAGCCCTTTCATTTAGATGAGAAGATAAAAAGATTTTAGTCTTTGCGTAGTATCATGTCATTCATGTGTTAATGTACAACTTACAGATCATTATTAAACAATAATAAGCAAAAAATGAAATACATTTCAAACACCTGTATTGTAATTAAGGACCCTTTTATATTACTGCATTTCTTTTCTGTATGTGTAACGGGCTCTTAGGTCCCACCTAGTAGGGGAATACTACAACGTTACCCTGGAAGACCTAGAAGTGACAGGATCTTAGTCCCCACCCCCGGTGCTTTGAGTCTCAGTATACACAGTAAGTGTGTATATCTTTTAGCTTACCTATTGTATAATATACTACAGGAATAAGAAGTGTGGGCTTCAAGCAATTAAGTGTCAACACGGTGGCTTCCTGAAGAATAAAAGTGATGCAAAGTAATAACTTAAGATCACGTTCCCACCCCCCTAAACCTAATAGTGTACGTAAGTGAGATGCCCTTACTCCAAGGTAAGTTCCACAAATAATTATCAACTGTATTACTTTTAACAATAAATAATTTATTTTCTCTTTTTTAGGAAGCTGGGAATTCTTCTGAAAAGGTTTGTTACAATTAAATGAAATAATGAAATAAAATAATAAAACAAATAACAGGTTCTCTGAATTTGTCTTACAACCTTTATGAGTCTTCAAGTCTTAACAATTTCAAACACTTTATAAAACACCCCTCAGATATAAATTCTTTCAAATTAATTTCAATATCTGGACACGTAAATTAACTCACTAGTAACACTGGATGTTATTAAACAAACTCTGAATCAAATCAAAGACTCTTGTAGTACAATTCAAATGATTCACTTCAGATAACTCTGATGACTCTTAACTTTGTTCAAATGACTCTTTTGAATCAACTTTATGATTCAGTTTCCATTTGACTCAGATTCACATCAAATTGTTCAAAATCACAGTTCAGGTTCACAATTCAGATAATAACTCAGTTCAGTTCAATCTAACTCAGTAAAATGTTCATACAGGTGTGTGTAAAGAACATTTGTACCAGATTGTAGCAACGATGACTTTGATGCGTCGACTTTGCGATGACTTATGACGACTTGCGATGACTTATGATTTATGATGACTTGTAACTTGTGATGACTTGTAACAGTGAAACAAAACATCTGAGACTGGACAATGAGGAGATGTCGTCTGGTTGGCAGGGTAACAAACACAAAAAACACCAGAGAAGCTTCAGCGCGGCTCGGGAAAACTCTGGAACTTTCTGGAACAAAATGGTGCGGCTCAGTCACAGCACCCACTTGAATAGGGTCGATCCAGAAAAACAAGAAAAACACTTCTTGAAAGCAAATTTTCAGATCATCTGCAATTGTTAAACTCTTCTGAATGCCAAAAATACTCAGAAAAAGGGAAAAAATCACTCCGTGCAAAACTTACTCTTGTTCTAGCGCTCTTACAAGTGCACTAAAGCGATTCGCGGGAAAACAACGTATCACGATCTATGACACGGTTCATTGATGACTCCAAAAATGCAGTATGATTCTACAAAAACGTAAATTCAGTATTACACCAGAAACAACAATGTTCTGAATGAAACTCACGGCTTTAGCAACTCTCTTTCGTGCTCTCGGCCAGTCTCTAACACCGTTCTCCGTTCAATGGCGCAATCAACCGAACTTCTGCTTCAACTACGTCTTCAGTTTCACACAATCACGTCAATGTACACTTAACTCACAAAACTTAAACTGACTGTGCCTCTGTCATCCTTTACATTTTCAGCAGAGAAAAAGTCTACTTACACAGCGATCACAGCGTGTCTCTCTTCTCCAACATCCATTCAGCGTGTGCGTTCTTCTCACGCACAATGTAGACAGCACCACCCACCAAAATAAAAGTCCCTTAGAGAAAAATACATCACCGTTACATATGCAAGAAAAGCTTGGAATCAAAAGTGATTACAGCTAACGCTAATATTATTATTCTATTTGTTTCTATGTCTCAACCTCGGCACTCCTATCCCGATGTCACCAGAAGCGGCCGGATCCACCTCCATTCCTGCTTGGTATCGGACTCCACTGCTGTGTGTCTCTGAGTGATGACAGCTAAATGCAGCCAGTGCCAGCCAGACATCACTTCAGTTTTTTATGATGGACCTCAGAGGATGAACAGATGCCAACTCCAACCATAAGACATGGGATACGTCATATGCCATTGCCTAAACCTTGGACTTAGGATAGACCTCACCAAAATTACCGGCCGGTTGAACTGCAAAGCACCTTACAGATCTCTGCCTGCATCACCATGGTCTAATGATGGTCTACACTCTTAAAATGGAATACATAGGGTGGCCTGGGTAGCTCAGCAAGTATTGATGCTGACTACCACCCCTGGAGTCGTGAGTTCAAATCCAGGGTGTGCTGAGTGACTCCAGCCAGGTCTCCTAAGCAACCAAATTGGCCCAGTTGCTAGAGTCGCATGGGGTAACCTCCTTGTGGTTGCGATTAGTGGTTCTCGCTCTCAGTGTGGCGCGTGGTAAGTTGTGCGTGGATCGCGGAGAGTAGCATGAGCATCCACATGCTGGGAGCCTCCGCGGTGTCATGCACAACGAGCCTCGTGATAAGATGCGCTGATTGACTGTCTCAAAAGCGGAGGCAACCACCCCCCAGATTGTAGGTGAGTAACCACGCCACCACGATGACCTACTAAGTAGTGGGAATTGGGCATTCCAAATTGGGAGAAAAAGGGGATAAAAAAAATGGAATAAATATATTATCAATAAATTGCCAACAAAAGCCTTCATCAGCCAACTAACAAAGGAAAATGCATCTTTATGAACTTCTGCAGTTAATCCAGGATGAACTTCAAAGACAATAGTTATTAATCTTAAATCTTTGTTTAAACACTGGCCCTTAACACTTACTTAGTTTAATCATTTTAAACCATGACTTGCACTGCAAATAAATAAGTAATACTGGCATTATATTCATGCTTTTAGCCAGAGGGGAACTGGCCCCCACAGTGAGCCTGGTTTCTCCCAAGGTAATTTTTCTCCATTAGCCAACATCTTATGGAGTTTTGTGTTCCTTGCCACAATTGCCTTCGGCTTGCTTACTGTGATTCTAAATACAATTATTATTTAATTACTTATTTTTATACAAATTTCATAATCGTATTTAATCAAAATACACAATGATGACTCTAAGACTCTATAGATATTATGGTTTCATTTTCTGTTAATGCATGATTTTCTGTAAAGCTGCTTTGAAATAATGTGTGTTGTGAAAGGCACTATACAAATTAAAATGACTTGACTAACCAATGGAAATGTGAAAGTGTGCAAATAAAATTAAACAAACGAAAACCAGTTGCAGTTTACCACAGAACATTTCATCATCTGCTGTGGGCATAAGGTTTCATAACCAGATACTCTTATTTCTCTATTAGTTACAGAAAGTTTTGAAGTTGCTTTTTGTGGATTAAAAATAAACAACATATACACTATAAAATAATAAATTCTCTACTTAAATTGTTTTATTAAATGGCCACCTGCGTTTAAAGAAAGTAGGAAAGTAAGAAATTAATTTAACTTGCTTGGCTGAGGAAACAATGGCCTGGTCATGTGGGCGTGAAATCAGAATCCCGTATTTTGATTAACATTTGCAAAACAACCACATTTATTTGAAGCCCCGGCTTGCTTTCAGGGGGTTTAATATTTCACCTTAACTGCTCTTGTTTCTTAAGTGATCTCATAAGATGTTTCCTGTTCTTCCTGTTATTATCAGAGGCTACAGTATATCACTGAAAAATGTAAAAAACAACAACAACAACAACAAAAAAACAACCTGTCTGTGTACAATGGCCTGCATGAAACCCTGACTGAAGAGTCTCAGAAATGTTATTACCTTCTAGGAAAGCAGTTAGCTGTTGAAGTATTTTGTATAGAAAGGGAAGGTTAGATATTGGTCTGAAATTATTTAGCATGCAGACTGGTTGCTGGTTTGGAGAATGTCTGTTCACACAGTCTAAGAGGAGACAGTTTCCTGGTTATTAGAGGGAGGGGACTTGGAGCAGCAGATTGGGTATTCAGCAAGGAACAGCTACTGATTTCTTTTTGGTTGGTAGTTTGTTTTAAATGTTGAAGATATTTTCTGTCTTTACTATTTTCATGTTTTTTATTCACAGTGTCACTGTGCAGCCTAAATGTGTGTTATTGTAATAATATTAATAATGCAAAATATCAGGTTTGATGCATCTTATTTATGTCGTGATTATTTCTTTAACTGTATAAGCTCAATAAAATGTATAATCAATGTAATTTTTTTAATAATCTCTTCTGCATTTATCACAATGCAAATTTGTAAAGCACTATAGTAAAATTATTGTTTTTATTAATGATACACATTGTGTTGAGGTTTCTTTGTTTCCATATGAATAAGCTCTGTCATTTTACTGCTCATCACTCCATTAACCAATAACCTGATTGTTAGGAGCAGAAAAGGTTTTGCTTTTATTGAAATACCATCCTTGCGAAAGTTAGTTTATTTCTTAATAATGATGTCCCAGAAATGTTTAGCATCAGAAATGTGGTAGCTTTTTTATTTTATGTTTCACAAATTTCATTTCCAAAGTTTTACAAACAAGATGTTTTCATTAGAAGAAATATTCACCTTATGTTTCTAACAATGATGAAATAAAGCATTTACAGCTAACAAAAAATGCTTATCAAAATTAGAACTTGACATGATAATGGAGGAGGATGATGAGGAAAGTTAAGGGTGATGGTTATGGCCTGCTTCATCAACCCAAAGGCTTGCACCATACTTCTGCAATTTGATGCTATGATTGGCAGTCACAATGAAAGACCGGTCGCTGGGGACATGGAAATTGTGGCAGATGATTTCAGTGCAGTTTTTGTCGTTGTTTTTATCTTCCACAAGGACAGAGGCATAGATGGTGCCTTCCCCGGTAAAGTTACACGTCTCGTTCTCCGGCAGGTGAAGGTAACGGATCCGGGAGTCTGGTTTAAAAACCATCTTTACATCGCTGGAAATCTTCCCTGATACTGATTGTTCAGTTTTTGATGCTGTACCTCCTATCTCTCCCCCCACATTTATCACCATTTCTTCCAGCCTCATTGTATCCACTCCATAGAAAATCCGAAGATGCTTCCCGGTTGCGTTGGCCACGTGGGTATTTGAGCGTGAAGTCTCGTTCCCCATTTTATTTAGTGGGAGTTGATAAGATCTGAATTTTTAATGAAAGGAACATAATGTAATATTTACAGGTATGCAGAGCACTGGAAGGTTGTTTATAATAAAATATTTTCAGTCTTGGCCCTTTTTTTATTTGTTTTTATTTTTTTTTATTTTTTTGTCATTCTGTGGCAGGACTAGTGCTCTGTACATAATAGATATGTGTCTATGTGAATTAGTGCTTGGAAATTCTGGCCTGTGATTGGTTCAAAGGAGAGCATATAATTTGTTATATCGTCTTACCATCAGATCATCATCTGGCAATATATATTTTTAAATATGGGCACCATTATAATTGACAAACCCAACCAACCAAGCATCAAGGAGCAAATTTGTCATTTCTACGATTGTATCTTAAAGGTGTAAAGATGTAAAAGTAAGAGAAAATATAAAGAAACAGTCCATAATGCTGCCTTTACATACAGTATAAAATATCACTAGCTCTATAATCAAGAATATCAAATAAATACTTACTGGAGAGAAAATAACTGTTGTATATTCAGTTCAGGAGTCAAATGTTTCCTATTAACAGTTGGTTCAACAGATGACTGGCAGCCAGTGTGCACACCCTTAAAAGTAGTTCAGGTGGCTTGTATACACCCATCTACCTCAACACAAGCCAATCAGCATTTTAACTTATTTCGTGAGAGTGAAAAATATGTGGCAGACCCTTTAAAGTAAGAGAGTTCAACAACAACATGATACCATTGCACAATCACATTACACAATCATGAAAAAGAAGAGTTCTTGACAAAGAGATTATTTTATGCTCAAATAAGAAAAATAAATTGCCTGGTGAAACTCTAAGCACAGCCAAGTCAATAGCCCTAAACAGGACCACTGACTTTATTTGGAATTAAAAACTGTAATATGTAATTTTCTCTTTATAGATGCACACTCCATTTTTGCTACACCTGCTTAGCTCAAGTGCAATAAATCTGGGGAGTGGCCCCATCAAAAGGAATCTGAGTGTGGTTTAGCTTATTAGAGAAGGATGGTTTTGACTAAAACTTTGGGTATTTGTTGAGTTTATTATTATTATTATTATTAATTAATTAATTAATTAATTAATTAATTAGAAACTGTTTGGTTTAGCTTTCTTATGAGAAGGGCAGTTTTCTTGGCGTTTTGCGAGTTTTTGTGTGTTTGCAACGATTTGTTTGTAAAATGCTTCCATGTCTCTGACCACTTTCGGGCCAGGCACGCCCTGGTCGTTCCAAAGGCCGTTCATTCAGATGATAGGATAAAAAGGTTTTAGCCATTGCGTAGTATCATGTCATTCATGTGTTAATGTACAACTTACAGATAATTTTTAAACACTTATAAGCAACAACAACAACAAAACCAAACATTTCTAACAACTGAAAGTAATTGAGGACCCTTTTATATTCATGTGTTTATATTCTGTATGCAAAAAAAGCTTTGTATCAAAAGTGATTACAGCTAATCACCAATGGAAATGTGAAAGTATGCAAATAAAATCAATCAAACAAAAAACAATGACAGTTTACCACAGAACAGGGAAAATGTAATAATCTGCTGTGGGCGTTAGGTTTCACAACCAGATGCTCTTTATTCTTGTAACGTGTAAAGATGTGCAAGATGGAGGTGGGAACCAGCTGAACAGCAACGTAAACTGTAATGATAAACTCAGCTTAAAATAACTATATAAAATAAGCCTACTGTAGGGATTTGAGAGAGATTTTGAATGCGAGTGACTTAGAATCTGATTGCCATGAGAGCACACACTATCACACAGTACCTGCTTCAGCGTCAACAAGTTGTAACAATTATTTATTTACTGGGTACCTCAAATTCCAAAACAATGTCCCTTAATTTTGTTTTTTAATGAGCGATCATTACAGGAAATGTCACTTACATGAAGCCTCGGCTTGTTTTCAGGGGTTAATATTTCATGTTAACAAGAGCAGTCTTGTTTCTGAAATAATCTTAAAGAATGTTTCCTGTTCTTCCTGTTCTTATCAGAGCCTATATCACTGAAAACTTTAAGTCATGTCTCTGTACTATGGCCTGCATGAAAACCTGACAAAAGATGAATGAATGTTTTTATTAATGATAAACATTGTATTGAGGTTTCCTTGTTTCCATATCAATAACCTCTGTTACTTCTAATTTCTACATGTTACTTCTAAAACCTTTATACTTCTATACCCAATATACACAGGGCTGGACTGGGACAAAAGACTCAGCCCTGGCATTTCATAAGCACACAGGTCAAATTTCAGATCAATTTCAGTAAAAAAATAAAAAAAAAAACCTCTCCTTCTCTGATATTGAACAATGGATGTGAAAAGTAACTTACAGCTGTAAATTCAAAATATATGGTGCATGCCCACCAGGGCTTGCTGATTCAAACTTACTAAATGGATTGAATAATTTTTGAGAGCTTGGTGTCTTTTACAATGCCATATTATCAGAATTAGAATCAGAATCAGCTTTATTGCCAAGTATGCTTACATATCCAAGGAATTTCCTTGGTGATTTTTAATATCCGGCTGACATTAGCTAAAAGCAGAGATGCTGCTAATTAGTGACTTGACATCCTAGACACACCATGCTTGTTGAGCTTCCTAGTGACATTCATAATTTGGCTATCTAGCTAGCTCAACAAGCGTCACAGCGACCATAGATTGTGTAGCCCACTTTGGACAGCTGATTGACTGGCTAGCTAGCTTCAAAAGTTCAACTATCATTATCAATTAACCAGTCTAACTTTATTTGTTATAGGGCATTTTTACAAACGGAATTCGTCACAAAGCGCTGTAAAGATTGCATTTTCCAGAGGGAATCAAAAAACCAAAAAACCTAGTGCCACATGGGAAAAACTAAAAAATGATTCCCTGACCCCAGAGGCAGTCGAGTTAACTTTTAGAAAATATCATAGAGTAAACACATAAAACAGAATAATAGCATATTGGGCACAGTCATGCCAATGGGGGTGGGCCGACTAATAGAAAAGCAACATCAAGGAAAGCTCTTTGCACTTGAAGATTCTATGGCCAAATGCCATCCTCTATCTCAGCACCCAAAATGATTATTTTTCTTTCTTTCCTTTTTTAATGCCATGCCAGCTTCTATGGCTATATTCATGGCGAGAGCCAGTTTAGTTATTCAAGAGTAAAACTAAAAAAGGTGTTTAAGATTCATTTTTTCTAAAAACCTTAAAACTACATTTTGATTTACTTGATTAAAAACATTTTCAAAAGTGTCAACAGAATAATACAGGTTCCTCAAGTGTGTAGAAGCGTTACAGTCCAGTAAGACATGTTTAATGGATAGTGGGCTCTGACAAGATGGGCACTTTGGTGAATTTAGTAAAAATTGTTGTGTGAGCCTTGCGTGTCCTATCCGCCATCGAGTGTAATTGAACTGATCCCAACGATTATTAAAGGGAATACGTGTCTTGTCCCAACAACAGGATTTATTTCCCGTAATTTGTTGGTTAAACACTGATCCCATTCTAACTGCCATTTGTTTTTAGTGTCGACATTTAATGTTGGTTTTAGGTCTGTGAATGGAATAGAGCATTTTACTGGTTCTGAGGATAATGCTTCTTTGGAAGCTCTATCTGCTTGTTCATTTCCAGAGATTCCTGAGTGGCCAGGTACCCAGCAGAAAATAATACTAAAATTATTTGATTCTAGAGATGACACTTTGTTTAAAATCTTCGCGATTGTTGGGTGATCGGTTCTTATAGACTCTAATGCTTCCAGGCATGATTTAGAATAATTTATCATTAAAAAGGATTTCTGTGGAACAGTCTCAATGAATGTTAGTGTTAGTAATAAAGCATTTGTCGGGGATGCAGATGCACTGACACAGTTAACTTGTTGCAAAGGCTGCTGCCACTTGAGTTGATCCATCTGTATATATATTGGGATATGTTGTGGGAACACTGCTCTTATATCCAGGAATTGTTGGTAAAATTCATTCGGATGAGTTTTAGATTTTTGATTTCTCGTTAAATCCAGATGGATTTTGGGCTTTTTGAGATCCCATGGGGGGATTTCGCAAAAATGTGTCTGCTCCAGAATGTTTAGATCCACTTTCAGATTCTCCAGATGGGTTTTTACACGTAGGCCAGATGGACAAATGTGACTTGGTTTTCTTTCATATAGTATTGAATGTTGAGTTGAGAAAACTACTGGATAGGCTGGATTTTCTTTATTTGTTTTCAGTTTGATTGCATATTGTAAGGTCAGCTTTAGGCATCTGATTTCCAAGGAAGGTTCATTGGCTTCCAAATATAAACTTTGAATTGGTGATGTTCTGTATGCTCCTAAGGCCAGTCGAATACCTTGGTGGTGAACAGTATCTAGAAGTCGTATATGAATCGAATATGATCTCCTGGCTGATCCATAAATGATGCTTCCATAGTCCATCTTTGAGCGTACGGAAGCTCTGAACCGCAAGGTGGAAAAAACTAAATAACAAAGTGTCTCAGTTCCTTCCTGAGCCTAAGTCTTAATTTTTTTTTTTCTCTTCAAAATTGTTTTTTTTTCTCTTCAAAAAAAAAAATGAAAATAAAAATTGTTTCTCTTCAAAAAAAAATTTTCTCTCTTCTACATTTTTTTTTCTCTCTTCAACATATTTTTCCCCTCTTCCAAATTTTTTTTTTTTCTCTCTTCCAAAAACCATTGGCCACCAGATGCCACTATCAGTAAACATGTAATCTTATGCTATATAGCTGAATAATACATTTATTATTTATTTAAGGGTTTGCAAAACTTAATCAAGACAAAATCAGATTACATATGTTTGATATGGCATTCGTTGTCATGTAACAACTGGAGTTATTTTTTTGTTTGAAATTGTTGGTCTTTCTAAACCATCTATGCCGTTTGCTCAGTGTTACATGGTGGAAGCGATGGAATGTATTGAGGAAAACAGGAAACGTGGGGAAATTTTCCTAAAAGACAGCTTGCTATCAAAGTTGATACCAAGGAACCTGTTCTCTTTAACGACTTTGATGGGGACTCCATCCATAAACAGCTCTGGTTCATTGTGCAACGAACGGAGCTGACAGAAATTCATACAGACAGTTTTTGTTTGTGAGAACTTGAAAGCATTCTGAGTTGACCAAGAGTGCATTTTGTTTATCTTCAGCTGGATTTTTCACTCGATAGTATGCATGTACTTGCTTCTGTAGCAAATGCAGATGTCGTCTACATATAAACTACAATGAACATCAGAACCAATGACTTTCGCAATGTTGTCTATTTTAATACTAAAGAGAGTTACTGATAGAATACTACCTTGATGTACTCCAAGTTCTTGTTTATGTCTATTGGACAAGGTGTTTGCTATCTTTACTCTAAAAAGTCTTTTCGATTAAAAATTTTTCAATGAAGGTTGGCAGGTGACCTCTAAAATTCATTCAATACAGATCCTTTAAAATGCCATGTTTCCACGTCGTGTCGTAGGCTTTCTCCAGATCAAAGAAGACAGCTACAACATGCTCCTTTCTAATAAAAGCATCACGAATATAGCTTTCAAGACAAATAAGATGATCTGTAGTGCTTCTACCTTTCCTGAAACCACATTGGGCATTACTTATGTGATGTTCAGATTCAGGAATAAAAACTCCGCCATGAACACCGCTGCCTCTCTCCCGGATGAGCTAAATACTTTTAATGCTTGTTTCGAGGGAAATAACAAGCCACAGAGGTTAGTTCACTCTCCGTCTCTGTAGCGGATGTAACCCGATCCTTCAGACGGGTGAATATCTGCAAAGCCGCTGGCCCAGACGGCATTCCGGGCCGCGTCATCAGAGAGTGCGCGAACCAGCTGGCTGGTGTTTTTACGGACATTTTCAACCTTTCCCTCTCTTTGTCTGTAGTCCCCACATGCTTTAAAACATCCACCATTGTGCCTGTTCCAAAACAATCAAAAATAACTTGCTTAAATGACTGGCGTCCTGTTGCTCTGACCCCCATCATCAGCAAATGCTTTGAGAGACTAATCAGAGATTACATCTGCTCTGTATTGCCTCTCTCTCTTGACCCGTTGCAGTTTGCTTACCGCAACAACCCCTCCACTGATGATGCCATTGCATCTACAATACACACTGCTCTCTCCCACCTGGAAAAAAAGAACACATATGTGAGAATGCTGTTTGTAGACTACAGCTCAGCATTCAACACCATAGTGCCCTCCAAGCTAGATGAGAAACTCCGGGCTCTGGGCTTAAAGAGCTCGCTGTGCAGCTGGATCCTGGACTTCCTGTCAAGCAGACGCCAGGTGGTTAGAATGGGCAGTAACATCTCCTCATCACTGACCCTCAACACTGGAGCCCCACAGGGCTGTGTTCTCAGCCCACTCCTGTATTCCCTGTACACACATGACTGTGTGGCAACACATAGCTCCAATGCCATCATTAAGTTTGCTGATGACACGACGGTGGTAGGTCTGATCACTGACATTGATGAAACAGCCTACAGAGAGGAGGTGCACACTCTGACACACTGGTGTCAGGAACACAACCTCTCCCTCAATGTCAGTAAGACAAAGGAGCTTGTGGTGGACTTCAGGAGAAAAGACAGAGAACACAGTCCCATCACCATCAATAAAGCACCAGTGGAGAGAGTCAGCAGCTTCAAGTCCCCGGGTGTCCACATCACTGAGGAACTCACATGGTCCATCCACACTGAAGTCGTTGTGAAGAAGGCTCATCAGCGCCTCTTCTTCCTGAGACGGCTGAGGAAGTTTGGAATGAACTGCCACATCCTCACACGGTTCTACACCTGCACTGTAGAGAGCATCCTGACTGGCTGCATCTCCGCCTGGTACGGCAATAGCACCGCCCACAACCGCAAAGCACTGCAAAGGGTGGTGCGAACTGCCAGACACATCATCGGAGGTGAGCTTCCCTCCCTCCAGGAAATATATACAAGGCGGTGTGTGAAAAAATCTCGGAGGATCATCAGAGACTCCAGCCACCCGAGCCATGGGCTGTTCTCACTGCTACCATCAGGTAGGCAGTATCGCAGCATCAGGACCCGCACCAGCCGACTCCATGATAGCTTCTTCCCCCAAGCAATCAGACTTCTGAACTCTTGATCTCCCACGATCAAATACATCAGCACTGCACTTTATTACCCTTACTCTTATATCTCACACCGGACTGTCATAAATTATATTATTATTATATATATTCTCTCTTAACAACTGACTATCAACCGACAGCCTGAATGTCAATACAGTACAATACTGTACATTCTATATATACTATATATTCTTTTTTATATATTTTTATTTTTTATTTTTATTGAATAATGTGTATCTATATAGTGTGTATTGTATACTGTATAGTGTATGTTATTATTTGTATATTGTTGAGTGTAATTATGTGTATATCAGATGTTTAAATTGTGCTGTGTTAATTTTATGTTATTGTAAATTGGTACTGTCTCATCACTGTCACGACTGCTATATTGATCGGAACTGCACCCAAGAATTTCACACACCATTGCACTTGTGTATATGGCTGTGTGACAATAAAGTGATTTGACTTGATTTGATTGATTTGATTCCAGTACCCAGACCAGGCGATCACTGACCATCCTCTCCATTGTTTTCCCAAAATGAATAAAGGACAAATTAAACACGACAGGTCTGGGTCAACTGTTAATCCAAGGTATCTGATAAGCAAATTGTGAGGTACTAAATAGCCATAAAACTAATTGTATAATTTGTCATGCTGTTATGGTGATTTTTAGGGCCTAGGATTATCATTTCAGTTTTCCTAGAATTTAGCAGGAAGTTAAATTCTAGGAAATCTTGTCAGCCAGTATTTTACACCTTAGAGGTAAGTCACATTTGGCAATATGCTGTTCCTTCCCTGGTTTCATGGACAGACAGAGCTATGTGTTGTCTGCATGCAGTGTAAATGAATCCCATGATTACTAATAACATCACCTAGTGGTAACATGTAAAGTAAGACCCTTGAAGAGTAAGCGTCCTAAAACCGAACACTGTGGGACACCATTTCCCTTAATTCCAATATCACTTTTTAGTCAAAAGGATCTGGTGGTCAGTAGTGTCAAAAGCAACACTAAGGTCAAAAAGCATTAACAACAACCGAGAGCAGTTATCAGAGGCCATAAGGATATCAATGAAAACTTTAAAAAGTCCTGTCTCTGTACTATGGCCTGCACAAAAACTTGACTGAAAAGTCTCATAAATGATATTGCCTCCCAGGGATGGATCTACCAGGGTGGCAAATGGTGGCAAATGCCACCCTAAGAAAAGGCATTGCCACCCCATCTGCCACCCCAGTATAAGTATACAAATTGTAAATGTAAGATGTTGACATTGTGTAGGGGTTTATTCATGTCAAACTGCCTCAACTCTCACCGGACGCACAAAAGACTACACAGACTGATCGTGTGATTGACAACATTGGCAGCCAACCATGTGAAAGTATATCAGTGGTCAATTGCATAATAGGTTAAAGAAGTGGTCAGTGACGTGATGGGTTACCGCAGCAGCCAATCGTGTACTTGCTGCTGCAGCACATGTGTGATGTTTTGGTACTCACGGGCTTAGGTGTTTTGAGCTTATTTCCTCAACCACATCAACGATATGAAAATACGGACAAATACATGGAGAAAAAAGAGGTAAGAGATTAATTTCTCAGTTTTTATTTGTCTTCACTGAATGATTATTCAATATATTGCCGTCAGTTGAGACATGTCTTCAGCACTTTCTGAAATAGCTTTCGTCAGGTATGTGTATAATCCAGATGACAGGGTTCCCACGGATCCTTAAACTCTTAAAATGTCTTAAATTCAGTTTTCCAGTCCAAAATTTAAGGTCATAAAAAGTCTTAAATATCTTAAATGATTCAACTGAAGTCTTAATTATCATTTAAAGAGGTCTTAAATTTGTGGGCGGAAAGACAGGATCATGATATGACCTAATGCGATTATCAAACTTCAAAAGAATACGAATTTAATTAAATAAATGCTTGCGCTGCATCCTTCAGAGTGAAAACGTGGCACTGTTGTGTTATCTCCAAGCACATGGGGGCCTGTGAGTGTTTCCAGCTGTTGCAGAGCAGTGCACAATCATTAAGCGATATATATATATATATAAAACAGCTGGTATATTGTAAGTGAATTCATATAGGCCCACAACAAGAACACTCAGGCTTAATCATTTATTTAAAATATAAAAGCTTGTATATTTATTTTAATTTAAAACTTTATATCATTCAAAACTATTACAACTAAATATAGGCTACTCTTGTTTACAAAATGAATAGAGACTATAAACATGAATACTCAAAATTTTTCCATTTTCAGAATCTACCAGTTAGTATATCAATAAGTGTTTTTAGACAATGGAATAAACTACTTTGTAAATATGTATGGGATAATAGGACACCTAGATTTAGTCTTAAAATTCTTAAGTTCTCAAAAAGGCTCGGAGGACTAGAATTCCCAAGTTTAATAAATTATTATAAAGCTGCCCAAATTCAACCTATATTGATTTGGATGAACAAAGAATCTAAAGTGAAATGGAGGAAGATGGAAATGTATCAAATGGGGGAACCTATTAGTATACCACTGTTAAAGCAACACATTTAAATTAATAGATAATATTTGTATTAATAGTACTTTTAGAATTTGGTTAGAAAAAAGACAAATAGTCAAATTAAGATATAGTTAATTTACAAGAAATTCCTAAAGCTCCTGATTTCATGCCAAATAGATTAGATAATACATTTACGTTTTGGGCAGATAGAGGTCTGAAAAGATATCACCAACTTTTCACTGATAAAGGAATGGATACCTTTTCAAACCTAGCAAAAAATTATGAGCTTCCAAATTCAAATTTTATTTACGGGTGAGATATTTATTAACAGAAGTTAAAGTAAAATAAATAAAAAAGGAAATGCATCCATTAATAAATTATATAATTGATACATACAATACAACTACTACAATAATCCTGTTAGGAATTTTAAAGAGATATACAGGACACTCTGAATAAAATTATATGTAGGTGAGAGGATTAATTAAAAATAAAAATACATTCCATACTACTCAAACCAGTGGAGGGAATATGCTTGGAAGATACAAATTCAATTTTTTTATAACACCTGTTCAAAGTAAATACAATAGCATTGTAAAAGGGGATTGGAGAAATTGTGGAGAAAAATAGGCTAATTACAGTCAAATTCTATACGAGTCTCTAAATTGACAAATTATTGGGGGTGATAAGATAATATTTAATACTTAATTTAATATTTAACTGCACAATAGAAATAAACTCAGCAAAAAAAAAAAAAAAAAAAGAAAAGAAAAGAAAAGAAAGAAAGAAATGTCCCTTTTTCAGGACACTGTATTTTAAAGAATTTTGTAAAAATCAAAATAACTTTACAGATCTTTATTGTAAATAAAACAATTAATGAACATGCACCTGTGGAACGGTCGTTAAGACACTAACAGCTTACAGACGGTAGGCAATTAAGGTCACAGTTATAAAAACTTAGGACACTAAAGAGACCTTTCTACTGACTCTGAAAAACACCAAAAGAAAGATGCCCAGGGTCCCTGCTCATCTGCATGAATGTGCCTTAGGCATGCTGCATGGAGGCATGAGGACTGCAGATGTGGCCAGGGCAATAAATTGCAATGTCTGTACTGTGAGACGCCTAAGACAGCACTACAGGGAGACAGGAAGGACAGCTGATCGTCCTCGCAGTGGCAGACCATGTGTAACAACACCTGCACAGGATCGGTACAACCGAATATCACACCTGCAGGACAGGTACAGGATGGCCCGAGTTACACCAGGAATGCACATTCCCTCCATCAGTGCTCAGACTGTCCACAATAGGCAGAGAGAGGCTGGACTGAGGGCTTGTATTTGACTGAGGCAACAACGTCGCCTATGGGCACAAACCCACCTTCGCCGGACCAGACAGGACTGGCAAAAAGTGCTCTTCACTGACGAGTCACGGTTTTGTCTCACCAGGGGTGATGGTCGGACTCGCGTTTATCGTCGAAGGAATGAGCGTTACACCGAGGCCTGTACTCTGGAGCGGGATGGATTTGGAGGTGGATGGTCCGTCATGGTCTGGGGCGGTGTGTCACAGCATCATCGGACTGAGCTTGTTGTCATTGCAGGCAATCTCAATGCTGTGCATTACAGGGAAGATATCCTCCTCCCTCATGTGGTACCTTTCCTGCAAGCTCATCCTGAAATGACCCTCCAGCATGACAATGTCACCAGCCATTCTGCTCGTTCTGTGCGTGATTTCCTGCAAGACAGGAATGTCAGTGTTCTGCCATGGCCAGCAAAGAGCCCGGATCTCAATCTCATTGAGCACGTCTGGGACCTGTTGGATCGGAGGGTGAGGGCTAGGGCCATTCACCCCCAGAAATGTCCGGGAACTTGCAAGTGCCTTGGTGGAAGTGTAGGGTAACATCTCACAGCAAGAACTGGCAAATCTGGTGCAGTCCATGAGGAGGAGATGCACTGAGGTACTTAATGCAGCTGGTTCAAACCAAATGATGCATCCAAGCCTTCATTAGTAATTCAAAAATGTCACTTCAGAAATAGTATTATGGCTTGTGCTGTTTCTACCAAGTTATTGTATAAACAAGTATGGATGTGTATGTGTGTGTGTGTGTATGTGAGAGAGAGAGAGAGAGAGAGAGAGAGAGAGAGAGAGAGAGAGAGAGAGAGAGAGAGAGAGATGGAGCATGTGCCATCACTTGTTGCCACTCCCAAGCAGAGATGCTGTCAGCTTTCTGAAGATCAGCTTTCTCAGTGGAAAAATAGCCATCCAAGCGGGGGTATTCCTCTCTATTTCATGGTAGCCAGTGCGCAAGAGTCATTCACTATACAAACCGCAATCTTCTCCGCCATTTTAAACAGTATGTCCTCTCCAATGTGGAAAGTCCGGTAAAAGGTAAGCGCCTTGAGTTTGTGTTATTAATCAGTCTGTTGTGTCTCTCAGCTGTGATGAGCCGTAATGCTGAAGTTGTTCATTTAAAGCCGTTTAAAGCTATTTTCTAGCTTTAGTAGTGTAGTAGTAATACGAGCGATCACAGAGTGCTGTTGTATGTAAACACTGACTGACGCTGACTTCACGTCAACTGACTGCTCATATTACACACAAAAATTATCTTTTGCCACCACCTGCTGGCTAACATATGTAATGTCAAAAAATTACATGTAAAGGGACACATATACAGTAGCTCTTAACACATCTACACTGCTCTTACACTTTAGTTTAGAACGGCGAACACAAGCTGAGTGATACACACAGTGTAGCATCCGAGTGATGATGTGTGAAACCATCAGTACTTATGGAACGTCTCTCGTCCAGTCAGATTCGAGGACCGGAACTAAGTGTTGTATATAGTATTATAACTTCAATTAAAATAATGTATGATTCATCTCGAATCCATAAAAGAAAGAAGGGGTTTGGGTGGCATTCACCCCTTTCCATAGCAATCTTAAGCTTTTAATATTTTTAAAACGTTTATCTTACTGGCTGTTTTATAAATAGCATAATATATTATGTTTATATTTTCAAAAATATTTTTGCTATGGCTAAAGAGGGTAAATGAAAAGCAATTACATTTTAAATAAAATACAACACTATCTGTTGAAAATCTACATTTAGCTTTAAGAGACAGGGGGAGTGACTTGATAGCTTCAGAGATGTCATTTTACTCACAGCTGATTGGTTCAGCATCTGTTAGAGATCTGAAATCCAGAACAAAACCTGCTATGGAGCAGGTTAGCCATATAGCATAAGTTGCTATGGCGATGAACACCGCTAAAAGCCGACCAACTTTCATGGTGCCTAAAACCTGGGATTGAGGCAAACTAAACTAAACCACCGAAACCGGCTTCATGGTACAGGTCACTGGTCTTGAAAAAAGTCTTAATTCTTACATTTGATTTTAAAAACTCTGCAGCAACCCTGGATGAAACATCTCCAGTTCATGAATAGAAGTTTCTATTTCCTCTGATATGTGTATGTTTTGATTTGCGATGCAGTGCTGGAATTTGTTATTTTGAATTTTATGATAAATGTTTGTTGTGGCCGTTATCAGTGTCATTTAGTGTCTTAGTGTTTAGCTCTTTTCCAGAGGGGTATTCCAGAAAGCAGGTTCAGTGACTTACCCGGGGGTAAGTTTACTCAGAATAAGCGGATAACCTCAGCTTTCTGTTCCAAAAACTGAGGGAACTTTCAGGGTATGTTAGTAGCCATAGCAACTTACTCTCTGAACATAACCTGCTCCGGAGTAGGTTTTGTTCCAGAGTTAGTTTATTTCAGGTAGATGTTAGTACGTTTCTGAGGCTGTCAGCACATGCGTGCCCTTTTAATAGCGGCACAGTGGGTGAGAAAGTTCAGATTAAGCACAATATTATACTTTTAAAGCAATATTACGGTAAACTTGCCACCCCTTATAGTCTGCATGCCACCCCCTTGCCACCCCATGAAAAAAGTTCTAGATCCACCCCTGTTGCCTTCTAGGAAAGCAGTTAGCTGTTGAAGTATTTTGTATAGAAAGGGAAGGTTAGATATTGGTTTGAAATTATTTAGCATGCAGACTGGGTGCTGGTTTGGAGAATGTCTGTCTGTTCACACAGTCTAAGACTGGGACTGTGTATTCAGCAAGGAACAGCTTCTGATTTCTTTTTGGTTGGTAGTTTGTTTTAAATGTTGAATATGCCACATATATTTGCAAACATATAAAGTATTACAAAACAAAATAAAGTTTTGCAAAAGAAAAAAGTATTAAGCAAAAAAAAAATAATAATTTAAATAAAAAATATATATATATATTTCAAACAAAAATTAAGTATCACAAAAGAAAAATAATGTTTTGCAAACAAAAATAAAGAATTGCAAAATATAAATAAAATATAGCAAAAATAAAGATATAATTAATTGCAAAAATCAATGACTGTTGTAAAAGAAACTTAAGAACTTTGATCCTTTTTATCTCTGCAACAGATTTTTAGCAGCAATGATTTTGCCACACAGCAAAGATCCTTTTAATCTGCGTTTCCATCAAGCGTGAGCTCGTGATACCGTTTTGCCTTTGCGTTCCACTTTTCTGTGCGTTTCACTTTATGGCACTGTTTTGACGTGTGGGCGGAGTCAGGGGATTGGGGCGTGTACAACGGGCTCAAGTTACGTCATTAACTTGAGACACGGATCAATCATCATGGCCGAGCAGAGAAAAAAAAACAAAAAACATGGCCGAGCAGAGGCATGAGGGTGGATCTTAGGTATGTGAAGTTGATCGTTTCCTTTTATTTAATTAGCATGAAATGTGTATTAACAGTGTTTACTTCAGATAAAGAAGTTAGAGATCAGTTAAAGCGGTGGATTTATTAGCCATACTCGTTAAAATGTCTGAAATAGCCAGCATCTGCTGTTTATTTCTCTCAATTGATTGGACTATTGATGGATTCTTATGTTTACTTTATACATTATAATTGTCTATACCATAGTATGTTGGCTTCTAAAATTTTATAAACTCCATATTAAACAAAGTATAAATAAATAGATGTTACAATATCACTGTTGAAGTAGACTATAAATAGATTACAAATAAAAAGTAAAACGATCGTAACTAACGTGCATGTGTTCTGCCTTTTTATATTTTAAAACAAGGTTCACGTCCCCTATTTTCTTAACTCTGCGTTATACAGCTTCTTAAGTTCTTACGATGCTCACTGTAAATATACGTTTATCTTGGTCATCTCATGAAATGATTTGCCATGTCACGTTTAGCAGAGAGAATATCCAGATGTCGTAACTGCAGCACAGAATCTTATTAGTGTTCTGACCCAAAGCCTCGGTCATATTCAGGCAGCTCAGGGGCAGCAGCAGCATCAACAGCAGCAGCCTTCTCCTGCTGTTTCTCAGCCTCGAACAGAGCAGGATATGGCCCTTATCAGCACCTACTCTTAAGAATCAAACTGTTCAATTTGTTTCGCATTTGCACAGTTAACTTTATAAGTGATGTTCTTTTATTGTTTGTAGATCGTTTCCCGGGATGTTTAAAAAGGCAAAAAAGAAAATTGCAAACCCTCAAATAAATCAGAAAGTGACACCTTGGAAGCCATTTTCTGTTAACATATACCTCATGAACAAAAACACTGACACGTCACCTTCACCATCCGAAGGGAAAACAGACTATTACAATTTCTTCCAATGTGAACCATTCTGAAGTA